>NW_024401191.1:0-86082 GCF_905171765.1 Bufo bufo
AGTGACGGGGGGGGGGGGGAGAATGGAAATTAGTGACAGGGGGGGGGGGGAGAATGGAAATTAGTGACAGGGGGGGGGGGAGAATGGAAATTAGTGACAGGGGGGGGGAGAATGGAAATTAGTGACGGGGGGGGGGAAGAATGGAAATTAGTGACGGGGGGGGGGGGGAGAATGGAAATTAGTGACGGGGGGGGGAGAATGGAAATTAGTGACGGGGGGGGGAGAATGGAAATTAGTGACAGGGGGGGGGGAGAATGGAAATTAGTGACGGGGGGGGGGAGAATGGAAATTAGTGACAGGGGGGGGGAGAATGGAAATTAGTGACAGGGGGGGGGGGAGAATGGAAATTAGTGACAGGGGGGGGGGGAGAATGGAAATTAGTGACAGGGGGGGGGGGGAGAATGGAAATTAGTGACGGGGGGGGAATGGAAATGAGTGACAAGGGGGGGGGGAATGGAAATGAATGACAAGGGGGGGGTGGAAATGAGTGACAAGGGGGGGATGGAAATGAATGACAAGGGGGGGGGGGATGGAAATGAATGACAAGGGGGGGGGATGGAAATGAGTGACAAGGGGGGGGGGAATGGAAATGAATGACAAGGGGGGGGATGGAAATGAATGACAAGGGGGGGGATGGAAATGAATGACAAGGGGGGGATGGAAATGAGTGACAAGGGGGGGGAATGGAAATGAATGACAAGGGGGGGGATGGAAATGAGTGACAAGGGGGGGAAAATGTTAATGAGTGACAAGGGGGGGGGGTAGAAGAGAGTGACAAGGGGGGGGATGGAAATGAGTGACAAGGGGGGGAAAATGTTAATGAGTGACAAGGGGGGGGGGGGGGTAGAAGAGAGTGACAAGGGAGTCCCCAGAGCCAGACTGCAGCCAGAGACCAGATCATCTTATTGTCCTGGTGGTAAGTAGACAATGCAATATGTTTATTATGTAATTGTTTAGTTATTAAATTAAATTTACCTCACATTTAGGGTCCATTCACACGTCCGTATGTGTTTTGCGGATCCACAAAACACGGACAGCGGCAATGTGCGTTCCGCATTTTGCGACCGCACATTGCCGGCACTAAGAGAATATGCCTATTCTTGTCCGCTATTGTGGACAAGAATAGGACATGTTCTATTTTTTTCAGGATCGGAATTGCGGCCCCATAGAAATGTATGAGTCCGCAATTCCATTCCGCAAAAAGACAGCTACAAGAAGCTGGATTAACCGTAAGGGAAGCATAGCAGTTATTTTAATTTAAAAGCTGAGAAAGGGGTGGAACATATGTGATGTCTGATAAGGGGGGGGGGGCGGCAATTTTATCTTGCCTAGGGCGGCAAAAATCCTCGCACCGGCCCTGCCTCCCTCTGACATCTCGCCTGACCTGTGCCCGAGTGCCGAGTCCTCTCACTCTTCAGACAGTGCGGGCGGCACTTACTGACGTCACGCGCCTGCTCCTCCCACTAGGCGGCGCAGGCGTGTGACATACAGTGAGTGAGTGAGCGCCGCACTGCCTGCCTGTTACCGCCCGCCCTGAGCCCCTGAGCAGTGCTGATGCCTGCTGTGAGGCGAGTGATGGTCTGGGGGGGCATTAATTACAATGGGGGGGGGGCATTAATTGCAATGGGGGGGCATTAATTACAATGGGGGGGGACATTAATTACAATGGGGGGGGGGAGCACTGTGGGAGACATGAAAATGGGGGCCACTGTCACTGTGGGGGACATTAAGTTTAATAAGGATCAGTATGGACATTATTTAGAATGGAGGCTGCTGTTGGTGTCATTACTCATTATAACTGTATAATGTCAGGCCTAGTCCTGAGCTGAGTTATATCACCCTGCCCATGCCCTGTATAATAATGTACCCATCCCTGATACCCCTTAGTTATATTACCCGGCTGGGGTAATATAACTAAAGGGTATCAGGGTACATTATTATACAGGGCAGGGTAATATAACTCAGGACTAGGCCTATCAGACATTATACAGTTATAATGACACCCACAGCAGCCTCCATTCTAAATAATGTCCATAGTGATCCTTATTAAAAATAATGTCCCCCCACAGGTAGGCAGTGCGGGCGGCGGCGCTCACTCACAGTACGTCACGCGCCACGTGACGTACAGTAAGTGCGGTGAGCACCGCCGCCCGCACTGCCTGCCTGTTACCGCCCGCCCGGAGCAGTGCTGAGAAAGAAGCCTGCTGTGAGTGAGAGCCTGAGTCTGTGGGTCACTGTGACCGTCCGTGCAATGTGGTTCCACATTTTTTACAATGGGGAGACACTTATTTCATCGAGCAGTTTTGAGGGGGGGGGGGGGGAGTTTTTTTTGACACTCGCCCTGAGAGAAATTTTACCTAGAAACTGCACTGTTGACTTCAATGGGGTTCGGGTTCGGGACGAAGTTCGGGTCGGGTTCGGATCCCAAACCCGAACATTTCCGGGAAGTTCGGCCGAACTTCTCGAACCCGAACATCCAGGTGTTCGCTCAACTCTAAATGGGACGATCCAATGTAATTACACTGCACTGCCGAGGCGGCATGCAGGTAAACTTGGTAGAGGAAGCAGGGCTTGCATGGGCACAGTGACCCCTTTACACATCGGCTTCGGCAGGGTTGCAAGGAGTTAGACCTCCACCGTTTTGATATTAATGACCTATCCTGAGGATAGGCCCTCAATATTATGCCACAGAGCAACCCCTTTAAGCCCCTTTTTGGGGTATGCTCATATTGCAGTAAAATCTGACATGTACTTGCCGTGGAGAAATCCTCAGCATAAATTCAAGGCTGAACTTTATATTTGGTTTTTTTGCTATTTTACTATGAACTTTATATTTGCGTTTTTCTGTTTACTATGTATTTTATATTTATGGTCAGGGCTAGGACAACATCGGCGTACGCAGAGAAACCTGCCCTGAACATAGTGGCTGAATTGTGCCGGAAGCCACGGGCGCGGGTACACCAGTGAGGGAAAAAGGGGGCATACCTGATGGAAACCTGAGAAAAAAGGGGTCGGGAGGGAGGGGCGTGAGACTCGGGCGCCCGGCTGAAACGGAGGGGGGTGACTAAATAGCCAGACGCCCCTCCCACAAATGCAGGCTGGTAACAGCCTTACAATTTATGGTCAGGGCTAGGACAACATCGGCGTACGCAGAGAAACCTGCCCTGAACATAGTGGCTGAATTGTGCCGGAAGCCACGGGCGCGGGTACACCAGTGAGGGAAAAAGGGGGCAAAAAACAACAGGTAGGTACAACACTTTTATTTACAAATTACAAAGCCAGAGAACGAAAGGCATGGGATATCTCCGTTTGGGGATTGGGTATGTACCTGGTAAAGCAGGAGGATCGCCACCGCCCCATAGACCGGATGACGTGGGCCGGCACCCGATGACGGGAAGCAGCGGAGGCTGCCCCTATACGAAACGAGTGCCCTGAGATTACCTTGGGGTCATAGCCTAAACCCTGGGCGAGAGCACGGATATAAGCTATGAATTGCGAGGTGCTGAGAGGCTTGCCTGCGTGCGGCAAGAGTGGACTGTCGGGCAATGAACCTTGGATGAGTGCCGTCAGTTGGTGCAGCACGTGAACTGGGCACCAATTGTTCAAGGTCGGGTAGAACTTGATTTCAGAGGGAGGACCCGTCTGATTGGTTTTGGTGGAGGGTAGAAGCAGAGTGTAGTGGCCCTGGCCCCAGGACAGATGTTGCTTCAGAGGATGGTTTTTCCGATTTGGACCAGCCAGAACCTCACCGGGCCGGAGGAACCCATAAAAAGCGAGATACATAGCCGCTTTCAGAATCAGGCTAGTGGAGGGCCCAAAAGGATTACCATCCAATGACGAGGAGAGATCCCTGAACAACTGGCCGGATACTGGCTGCCTATGGCCCACGGATCCCTTCCCTTCCTTTTGAATGCCCCGAAGGGTGGCTTTAATAGCTTGGATGGAAAAATAGGACCTGTGACGAGGATTGGCCAGCATAGCGTGATGTTGAAGTCCGGCCAAATAAAGTCTGATGGTACCATACGACAGGGAGAGATGCGAATGACAATAGGCCAGGAAGGCCATGATGTAGGAGATCTCGGAGAGTTGACCCCTCGGATGATTCCTAGAGAATTTATCAAACGCCCTTAGACCAGCCTGATAATTCCTCGCCGTATTACGTGACAAGGATTTGGCGACCAGGCCCTTGGCCTCCTCTAAGAGTGAGCTTAAACCAGAGTGAGGGTGCTGAATTGAGGCACCGGCGTGCCTGACCGATCCGCGTCGGGCATTTCCTGAAAGAAAATTGCAAAGTTAGCACGGGAAAGCGCGTCCGCAGCCCTATTCTGCTCGCCTGAGATGTGTACGCAGCGCATGTGAAAATTATGGTGGAGGGATAACCACACTAATTTGCGTAATAACGCCATGATCCTGAGGGACTGGGCTCTGCCCTTGTTGACGATGTCCACCAAGGTCTGGCTATCCGTAACGAACGTCACAGAAGAGTTAGACCAGAGGTGACCCCAGGCCTGAGCAGCCGCCACTATGGGATATAGTTCCAAAAGGGGGGAAGATTTTAGAGCTGCAGAGTCCGAGGCTAATTCTGGCGGCCATCCGGCAGCCAGCCAATGAGATCTGAAGATGGCAGCGAACCCGGAGGAACCGGCGGCGTCTGAGAAAACCATGGGGGAAGAGGAATCCCACTGCGGAACGAACAAGGAAATGCCGTTCCAGTTAGCGAGAAAACTGCTCCACATGTCGAGATCTGCAATGGCCTGGCTGTCCAAATGGACGACAGAATCTTGTTCCGGGGCCGAGGGCAGGAGACATAGCAACCTGGAAAGGAAGGCCCTACCTTGAGGCATGATTCTGGTGGCGAAATTAAGCATCCCCAGCAAGGATTGGAGCTCCGCCCTGGTCAGTGAGTGAGACTGGACTGCCCGGGAGATGGCTGAGCGAATCCTGAGCAACTTCTCGCTGGGGAGGCTAGCTTCCATTCTAACGGTATCAAGAATAATGCCCAGGAAGGTGACTGTAGTGGCCGGACCCTCAGTCTTGGCCGTGGCCACGGGAACCTGGAGTCGGGAAAAAATGTCCAGAAGTGAATGGGGAATGGAAGGGACCTGACTGGGCCTTTCAACGAGGAGAAAATCGTCCAGGTAGTGAACGACCATGGATAAGCCACCGTGATGGTTGAGAATCCAGTGCAAAGCTTTAGCAAGCTGTTCAAAAAGCCAGGGGCTGCTCTTGGAGCCAAAAGTAAGCCGGTTGGCAAAATAAAATTTACCTGCCCACTGGATGCCGTAGTACTTCCAAAGCTGCGGGTGTATTGGAAGCAGCTTAAAGGCATCGGCAATATCTACCTTGGCCAACCAAGCCCCGACACCTGCTTGAAGAATGTACTGGATGGCCTCGTCAACTGAGGAATATTGCATGGAATATTCTTCAGACGGAATGAGTGAATTAAGACTGGGGATGGAGGACATATGAGGCGCGGAG
Source organism: Bufo bufo (assembly GCF_905171765.1). Taxonomy (NCBI): domain Eukaryota; kingdom Metazoa; phylum Chordata; class Amphibia; order Anura; family Bufonidae; genus Bufo; species Bufo bufo. The sequence continues at coordinate 5,479 of NW_024401191.1, forward strand.
AGATCGTAAATGAGACGTTTTTTATTTGAAGATGACTTCGTGACCAGACCGATAGGGTTGATGCGCCACGACCGGAATGGGATCTGAAGGAAAGGACCAATGACGAACCCTTTGTCGACCTCTGCCTGAATGAGAGTGGACACCGCCTCAGGGTCACTGGAGGCGGATAGCAGATTGGGGCCCAACCAGCAGCCCTGAGGGGGCGTGATAATGCCGGTGTGAAACCCGTCTCTGCACCCATCCAATAAGAAGGCGACAAAGGAACGATCAGGGTGGTCCTGCAGGAGTGTAGCCAGTAACTCCAAGTTGAGGTCGGCTAGTCAGGAGTCCCTGGCTGACTTCCTGGGACAGGAGGAACGGGGGTGGGCCCGAAAACAAAGGGAGCAGATGTGTAGTGCCCGGCACGCATTGAAAGCACAGCCCTTAGCATTAAAATTATTGCACACCTGGCTACTGCCAAGGTACACAATGGGCCTACCCAATTTATCTAATGATGAGGAAGACCTGGAGGACCCGGACGGACCTGGAGTGGGCGCTGACTGAGGATCTTGCACCGGATTAGGGCACCATTCCGTGGAATGAAAGATGGACTGGCAGATGGCACACAGGGGAGCCTTCAGACCTGCGAAGTGCCGGCAGAATAATTCCATGTCCAAGTCTGCCCAGTTGGACATGAACTGGAATTGATTCAGGGCTGCGGCGGCTTTGGCAGAAAACGAACGATGATAATCGTAAAATGCCGAGCCGCCGTACTTGTGCCCCAAATCCGCAATCCGGTACAAGTAAGTATCCAATTCCTCCCTACGAGTGGGATGGGCGGAGCATATTACATCCCTGTAGAGACTGAAGGCCAGGACAAACTCGGAAACCGACAGCTTCCTATTTAACCGAGCATCCTTGGCCTTCAAGACCACGGAAACCTCTCCGCAATTAATCACCCGGTTTTCGGAGATATCCTGGGAGGCAATCAAAATGGATGCTAAATTAACGTCCTTGCCTGCCAGGATATCCTTCTTAATATGCTCCGGAACGAAGTGGGAAGGAGCAATTTGGGGGGTGGCAGAAGGCCTACCTGCAACGTCCGGAGGAATGGCAGAAATGACTGCCGAACCTGGAGATTGCGGTGAGGCTGCTGGCCTGGATTCTAAAACCGCGACCCTGTTCTGAATGTCCGTGACTGAGCTAACAAGTCCGGTGATGGATGACTGGATCTGGGCTAGAGCCAGCCGGATGGAGTCGCTGTTGGACTGCTCAGCTGACGGACCCGGAGTGGTCATCAGGAGCCGGAATAATTCGGCCTTGCGGGCCGTCGCGGGATGCCGAATCCCCCTGCGATTGAGTTCGGCGATTAACTTTGGCACGGTCCAACTCCTCAGAGACGTGTTGCTAAGATGCCCCGAGACGGATGATCCTGGCATGGAGAGATTGTCCTCCATATCGGACATGTGAGACATGACGACCTGGGAAAGAAAGGGGACTTATGTCTACCGGAAAACAAAAAAGAAGCACAGACGGAAGCGGTGGTAGCGGCCGAAAGAAGGTGAGAGACTGAATTGTGTGAAAAGTGACCAACGAAAAACCTACCTGACGGGAATGTGAACGGTTTAGAATGCTGATTTCCAAAAACCCCAAACGATTAAGTGGGAACTAACAAAAAGAACGGACTTGAGTATCAAACTGAGAGTTAACCCTACCCCAGTGACCGTCTCTGAGCCGACTTACCTGGAATTGCCTCGAGATCCCTAGATGAAACGAAGGAAAAATAACAACTGCCCAATCTAAAGGAAGGAACAATCGACATAGATGTAAAAACCTAAGAAAATGCAGACGAAAACCTGGGCGAACCAGGAACATTGACAACCTGGGCGATCCAGGAACATTGACAACCTGGGCGATCCAGGAACACTGACAACCTGGGCGATCCAGGAACATTGACAACCTGGGCGATCCAGGAACACTGACAACCTGGGCGATCCAGGAACATTGACAACCTGGGCGATCCAGGAACACTGACAACCTGGGCGATCCAGGAACACTGACAACCTGGGCGATCCAGGAACACTGACAACCTGGGCGATCCAGGAACATTGACAACCTGGGCGAACCAGGAACACTGACAACCTGGGCGATCCAGGAACACTGACAACCTGGGTGATCCAGGAACACTGATAACCTGGGCGATCCAGGAACATAGACAACCTGGGCGATCCAGGAACACTGACAACCTGGGTGATCCAGGAACACTGACAACCTGGGCGATCCAGGAACATAGACAACCTGGGCGATCCAGGAACACTGACAACCTGGGCGATCCAGGAACACTGACAACCTGGGCGATCCAGGAACACTGACAACCTGGGCGATCCAGGAACACTGACAACCTGGGCGATCCAGGAACACTGACAACCTGGGCGATCCAGGAACACTGACAACCTGGGCGATCCAGGAACACTGACAACCTGGGTGATCCAGGAACACTGACAACCTGGGCGATCCAGGAACATTGATAACCTGGGCGATCCAGGAACACTGACAACCTGGGCGATCCAGGAACACTGACAACCTGGGCGATCCAGGAACATTGAAAACCTGGGCGATCCAGGAACATTGAAAATAGGGGTGAACCAGGGACCCTGGAAACGAAAAGACCAGGAGACAGAAGCAGATCGAGACAGACAACAAAACCCGCTGTCACAAAACAGTAAAAGTGAAAACATCCCTTGCACCTGAACCGCAAATTCTGGTATTATGATGCTGCCTTTTTTTTTTTTTTTTTTTTTTTTTTGAACAGCCTAAGTATAGCTGCTCTGAGTTTAAATGGTCACGTGCATTAAGGGCTGGTGCTTTAGCCCGCAGAAACACTGCTGTAGGTGGGGAGCACTAATAAAACTGCGCCCCCCCTGAGACACAGGAATACTGCCTGCATCATAAAACCACAATTGAGAACACCTCCTGTGCTGGAAGCCCTAGGAGCATAACTGGTTTCCAGGTAAGATTCAGGAATCAGTATATGCTGAACGAGCATGTTATACATTCAAAGGAACTCATCCTGAGCCGGCATGTGACCGGCAGATCACTGAAGCTAGGATGCCGCTCCCCCAACCCAGCCGCGCGCACTTCTGTGAGCGGAACAAACTGGGGGAGAGCGGCATCACAACCGCGCACCCCGGGGGCTGGAGACCAGGACGGGCGTGAGGCACAGCTGGAACGGAGCCAGCTGAGCCCCGATTACCTGGCAGGCTGGCGTGTAGCGATGCGGATGTCGGCGGCACGTGATCACAGTATACCGGAAGTAAGGACACTGGTCGGAAGAAGGAGCGCGATACGCTGTGATGCGTGAGACTCGGGCGCCCGGCTGAAACGGAGGGGGGTGACTAAATAGCCAGACGCCCCTCCCACAAATGCAGGCTGGTAACAGCCTTACAATTTGTTTAGTTTTTTACTTTTACTATATACTTTATATTTGCCTTTTGTCATTTTACTATGTACTTTACAGTTGCTTTTTGAATTTTTGTATAAAAGAGAGATGTTTTCACGGGTAATGCTTCCAGAGCCTGGACCTGTATGTAAATAAAAAATGGTTGTCACCCCTGGATGTACCAAAATATAATTTGATGCCAAAATATATAAAAACTTTTGTGCATACCAACCAGCTTTTCAATAGACATTTAAAGGGAACCTGATTTTGGACTGTTATCTACAGTAATACATGAGTAGTCGTATTGAGCGAAGCATTCGAAGCAGAATTCAGTCCATAGTTTAGGAAAACTTATTGATTTTCCTAGTCTACGACGTAAAAGTCATAGTTTTATTAAAGACACGGAGGCGAGTATTGCTATCTCTTCCTTTACTGTTCCACCAATAGCAGCAAAGAAAATTTACATAATGAACATGGTAACCATAGTAACACAATGTCCCTCCCAGACAGCCCCTATAATAGGCAGCTCTTCCTCTGGGTCTTCCTCTTTCTTTGAACCTGGCACCGTAACTGGACATCAACTGGAACCGTCAACTAGAACCGGAAACTGGAAGCGAAACGACACAGCTCCCACCGAACCATTCAATCGAAGCCAACGTGGCTAACACTTTAGCAGGAAATTAGAAGTACGCAGATCCTGGAAGTCAGTGAACTCTCACCCTGAAATAAAATAAAGAATATGGCCAGAGTGAATATCATTCTGGAACAAATCAAGTCAGACAGTCGATAACCGGAAATGAACCGTAATGCCATCTAATAAACTTCAATAGAGAAGACAAATGCCATAAATACAATAAATATATAAACAAATATATAAATAAATAAACATCATAAACATAACCTCCTCCGAACAATACATCAATAAATATACAAATAATCATAAATAAATAATTTACAGTTGGGTGGGCCATCGATCAGGGTGGGCAATACTCGCCTCCGTGTCTTTAATAAAACTATGACTTTTACGTCGTAGACTAGGAAAATCAATAAGTTTTACAGCAAGCCACGGAGGCTCCTATTGCTAGTTCAAAGCTGAGAAATCACAGAAGCAAACAAATGAGGAGGAGGACGAAAATAATACTCCCTGAATGTCGTGACACTAGACCAGTCTGCCAGACGTAAGATGTCTTCCATACGCGCACCAGAAATCGCCAAAGCGGTGGCAGATGCACCTCTCGTCGAATGCGCCGTAAATATAGCAGTATCGATACCCGCAAGGGACATAACCCACTTTATCCAACGAGCCAAAGTCGGACTGGAGACCGGTCCGAAAGGATGGCGAATAGAAAGGAAAAGCTGCGGGACCAAGGGAGAGCGGTAAGCCCTTGTTCGGGATTCGTATTCTCGCAAGCAAGCCACCGGACAAAGAGCCGGAGAGGACGGGAAACTGGGATATGACACCTCTCTAATGTGTGTTTTGGTACGTCTAGAAATATTGAAGGATACACCCTCCGGAGTGAAGGATCTAGCGTCATGATCCAGAGCTCGAACATCCGACACCCGTTTACAGGAAATAAGGCAGAAAAGTACAAGTAACTTGGCAGATAGTTGTCTCAAGGAGAGGTCCGGATTGCTGGGCCAAGCCGACAAAAATGACAAAACCAACGAAACATCCCAAGTGGTCACAAATCGAGGACGAGGAGGGCGAGCAAGACGCGAGCCGCGAAGTAAGCGGGAAACCAAAGGGTGCTGGCCCGCAGGTCTACCGTCGAAGCCCTGATGAGTAGAGGAGATCGCAGACCGAAAGAGGTTGATCGTTCTATAAGCTTTACCAGCCTCAAACAAGGAGGTAAGAAATTGTAACAAATGACTCACAGGTGCCGAAATGGGATCAAGGTTCCGTTCAAGGCACCAACTAGACCAAGATCCCCAAGCTGCCCGGTAAGATTTTCTAGTGCCGGGAGCCCATGCATTGTCCAGGAGGCGTCTAGTTGCCTCCGAAACGCCCTCGACTTCTCCAGGTATCCTGAGACTCGGCACGCCAGCAACGGTAGGGATCCTTCCAGCCGAAGCGGGTGGCTCAATCCTCTGGGATCGCGAAGAAGATCTACGTGGTCTGGGAGAAGAAAAGGTATGTCTACAAGAAGCTCCAGTAGAGCTGGAAACCAACTCTGAGTCCCCCAGAAGGGAATCACCACCATCAGTTCGGCCCTCTGGCGACGCACCTGAAGCAGCATCCTCGGAATCATCGCAAAAGGAGGAAAAGCATATAGAAGGGAGCTCGACCAATCCTGCAGGAATGCGTCCACTGCCTCTGCTCCCGGATCCGGGCGCCAGCTGAAGAATCGAGGAAGCTGTGCGTTGAGTCGTGAAGCAAACAGGTCCACCGAGAAGGGACCCCAGACGTCCGATATCGCGGAAAATATGTTCGGGGCCAGCTGCCAATCGCTGCCGTCCGTAAAGCAACGGGAGCTCCGGTCCGCCCGAGTATTGTGGAGGCCGGGTAGGTATTCCGCTTGGACCACAATGTCCCTGGAAAGGCAATATGACCAAAACTCCTTCGCAAGCCGAGCCAGAGTTGCCGACTGGGTACCACCCAGACGGTTGACGTAACGAACCGCAGACACGTTGTCCATACGTAGGAGGACGCAGGCATGAGCCATCCCATTGGTGAAACTCCGAATGGCAAATGATCCGGCCAGCAGTTCCAGCGCGTTGATGTGAAGGCGTGTTTCGTCCGTCGTCCAGCGGCCGCCCGTGGAGACCCCGTTGCAGTGGGCACCCCAGCCCTGCAGACTCGCATCCGATTCTATCGTAAACTCTGGTTGAAGGCCGAAGATCGCCTTGCCATTCCATGCCTCTAAGTTGTCGATCCACCACTGAAGCTCCTCCCTGGCTTCTGAGTCCAAGGTAACTAAATCTGCAAACGCCGCACCTGTGCGGAGGTGTGCAATCTTCAGCCGTTGCAGGGCTCGATAATGCAGTGGAGCAGGAAACACCGCCTGGATGGAAGAGGCGAGCAGGCCAATGATGCGGGCCAGATGCCGTAGGGTCAACTGAGGGGTAGACAGGGCGTGTCGCAGTTCTTTCCGAATTGATCGCAGTTTGGATGTCGGGAGACTGAGGGATTCGGACACTGAATCCACCGTGAAGCCCAGAAATTCCATCCTCTGCAGAGGGGTCAGGCAAGATTTCTCCAAATTGAGGAGAAAACCGAGGCGTGACAACAGATCTGACGTCCAGCCTAGATGTATCAGCAAGGTTGATTTGGAATGGTGCATGATAAGAATGTCGTCCAGATAGACGATCAGACGTACACCCCGACTGCGAAGCCACGACATGGCCGGACGCATCAGCTTGGTGAAGCACCAAGGAGCCGACGACAGGCCGAAAGGGAGGCAGGTGAACCGCCAAATCTCTTCTCCCCACTGAAAACATAGAAGGTCCCTGGATTGGGGGGCAATCGGTACCGTCAGGTAAGCATCCTTCAGGTCCAGTTTCACCATCCAATCCCCCGGCATAAGCAAGTCTCTGAGGAGGTGAATCCCCTCCATCTTGAAGTGGCGATAGCGCACTATGGAATTCAGAGAGCGTAGGTTGATAACCGGGCGCATCTGACCCCCTTTCTTCTGGACCAGAAAGATATTGCTGAGGACCCTCCTGTGAGAAGGAGGCGCCCTTTCTATCGCACACTTGTGGGAGAGTGATACTAGCTCTAGGTCTACCTGGGAGCAATCTGGTCTTGAATGAACAAACAGGGGGGGAGGAGGTAGGAGGTAAGGCGAGTCTATGAGCTCGATGTGAAAGCCTATGACTGTGGATAGAATCCATGGGTCGGAAGTGATGACTGACCAGGCACGGGAAAAATGACGGAGTCTGCCTCCGATACAATGATCCGAAAAATCCCCCACAGGGGGAAGACTTACCAAAAGGTCTCCTGGAGTTGGGGTTTCCACGGAAGGACCTGGAGCGCCAGTTGCCGCCTCTGGCCGGGAAGAAGGATGAGGAGCCTCTATGATCCTGGAAAGGAGGTCTCTGGTGATAGGAGCCTCTGCCCATGCCTCGGGCTTGGAAATTGGAACGGCCGGACAGACGGCCCCTGGTACTGCCGGCCCTGCTGGAGACCCGTCCCTGAAATACTCTGCGCATTGAGGACTGGGCCTTATCTAATGCCGTAAATGCGCCTACAAATCGGCCAAGATCCTTAATAAAGGAGTCGCCGAACAGCAGTCCTTGCGCCTCCTTACCCGCCTCCGTAAGGGCAAGGTTAGCTAGTTTGGGGTCTAATTTAAAAAGAATGGCCTTACGCCGTTCAATACATAAGGATGTGTTGGCGTTGCCCGCGACACAAATCGCTCTTTGAGCCCAGCCACGAAGCTCTTCGGGATCTATACGCGAGCCATCCGCTCTGGCAGTTTCAGCCAATTCTAGTAGTTTAGTAAGGGGCCCAAATACATCCAGGAGCTTGTCCTGGCAGCTCCTCAAGGCGGAGTCTAACCCTCTACGGGGGTTCCAGCCTGATTTCGCCAAAAATTGGGTCATCTTAGGGTCGACCACAGGGGTATCACAGACCTTATTAGGGACCACGGGTCTAGGGCACTCGGCACGTAGTTTGTTACGCGCTTCTTTACTTAGCGGGTGGCGAACCCGAGATTCCAAATATTTAGCCACATGATCGGACGGGAGCCATTCCGCTGACCGGGGGTGGTGGAGAGTGTCCGGATCGAACATAAGTTCGCCCACAGGGTCTACCAAAGCAGACGTCAGATCAACCGCTGAAGGGACTGAGCTTACTAGGGAAGTAGAGGGGACGGGGCCCCTGGTAGTGGGAGTTGGATCCGGGGTCTCCTCATCAGAGGGATAATCATGATCCTCAAACGCCTCTAAATCTGAGCCCAGATCAGAATCTGAATCGGTACCTGGTTGTGCTCTGGCACATTTCCACGTACGCGCCTTTTCTGCCTGGCGCGGTAAGGCTCTCTTGCGTGAATGTTGCACGCTCTCATGGGTGGCAGTACGCACACCAGTTCTATTATCCTGTGAAACAGGAGCTATAATGGCATCAGATGGCGTATTTATAACATGGGTAGTCTGCAAGGCCTCTCTAGGAGGGTGTGCAGCAAGGGCCTGAGAAATGGTTGCAGCCAGTATAGTGGACATGGAGTCCATAGCAGTCATTATGGCACTGGAGACCGACTGCTGTAGGGTTAATGTATGAGGGTCATCCCTCTCTACCTCCATATCATCTGCAGGCATTGGGCAGGCCTGGGAGGAGGGTAGATCGGCTGCTGACATAGTGGTATGAATATCGATTCAGCCAGGGAAAAGAAAATAATAGGGCCAAATTAGGGAGCTAACTACCTGTACCTAGAACGACGTCGCAAGGGTTAATCACCCAGGCGCGATGCGGTAGGAGCGGGAGCAGGAGCAGGGCAATGCGACCGTACCTGAGCGCAGGAAGGCGGAACTGAAATGCAGGCCGAGATCCCGCGATAGGCGCGAACCAAGATGGCCGCCGGGATCTCGCGAGACTACGCGCAAGCCCGGGAAAGTGAAGAAAGAAGATCCGGCCGTCAGGGAAAGGAGACCTGAGCTAAAGACGCCAGGAAAGAAGCGCCAAACACCGGTAAAAAGGGGAAATATGTAGCGGATAACGATATGAGCTGAAGGCGGGGGGGGGGGGACCCCCCCGAAAAGGGTACCACACAGTAAAATAACACCCCCAGGGGATAACAAGGGGGAGAAAACCAGCAAAAACAGGAGATATACAGTAGTAGGATGCAGGTGTTTTAGCAAAAAGCAAATATGGGATAAAACCGATAGATAAACATATATATATTCTAAATCAAAGGCAATAAATGATCTGAAATAATAGAGATCCTAAGGTAAAAATTGCAGCACTTATCTGGTGGCAGCAGCAAAGAAAGAGGAAGACCCAGAGGAAGAGCTGCCTATTATAGGGGCTGTCTGGGGAGGGACATTGTGTTACTATGGTTACCATGTTCATTATGTAAATTTTCTTTGCTGCTATTGGTGGAACAGTAAAGGAAGAGATAGCAATAGGAGCCTCCGTGGCTTGCTGTAAAACTACAACCCTTATCCAAACTTCATATAGTTATATCTGCCACCCGCACAGTATAGAGATGTGCCAAGAAGCAAAGACCGGCGGAGAATCCAGGAAGCATGGGAACTGGGATATTACTCACTCCATATGTAAGTATTACTTTGTGCATTTTTCAAGCATTCCAAGTGGTTTTTAAATAACTAAACATCTCCAGGGACACAATATTACACGTATGTTCCAGAGTGGGCATTTCTGGAATGTATTGTGGAAGATGCTGGGGAGAATAGGACTTGACTTATTAATGGAGAGTGAAATATTGGGAGGCATGGTGACTCCATGGCTGGTATGTGTGATTTACAGGATGTTTTTGCTCCTGTTGCAGGCTGTGAATATATTATATATCTGCAGGGTGTATAAGCCTATCATAGCTGATTCCGTGTCACAGTAGCATGTAGAGCAGTGGTCTCCAAACAGAGCCACGTGTGACTTTCAAATCATGGTTGAACGATTAGCTGTAGAAGCCTTATATTATGACCATAAGCAGCGGCTACATTATTTGCAGCCATATCCTAACCCCCAATAACATATTCTGTCCCAGTTTATTAAATGGGCTGTTCAGCTTTGGAGGCCTTTCTATCAGTAACCTCCTCTTCACCCCCACGTAACCTGGACCTGCAGAGGGAAGTGTACTTACCTGCTCCCCACTGGGTTTCGGCTCCTTTGGTTCCGTCAATGCCTTGTTGCTGTCTCCGTATGTCAACATCCAATTTGATTCAGGTCAAAATCGCCGCTCAGTACCTGCCTGCTTGCTCCGTTTGTATGCGGCAGCAGGTAGGGACTATTTCCTCTGTTTCGGGCGCGGAAGAGTATCTCTTCTCTTCTCTCTCCCGCGCCCGCTCCTCTGCTCTGCTCAGTCTGCTCTGCAGAATCAAGTCCCGGCCAGCTTGTCCTTCCCTGGCGCCGCGGAGTGATTCTTCTCCCTCCGCGGCGCCAGGGAAGAGAGTGAGAGAAGGAAAAGCACCACTGGCAGTGAAGAAAGGAAAAAAAATAAAAAATTTTGTGACACTCCGGGCAGCGAATCCAGGAATCCAGGGAGGCAGACAGCACAGCAGCCAGCGCTACTACTACAGTCTATCTACAGTGAAGGAGGAAGTGACTGTCCTGGGGCCAGGAATCAGGATAACAGGTATGAATGTACTTGTTTGGGGGGGGGGGGGTCAAGATCTACTGTCTGCAGGCTCACTCTAATTATTATTTCAGGCCTGGCTACCCCACTGTAGTTGAAAGTACTGAGTAGTGGTAGCATTTAAAGTGGAGGTTCACCCAAAAAATACATTTTTAACATTACATTCAGCCGAGTTGTCCTAGTAATGACTGTTCTGTCCCCACATGAAGGCGAATGAAGGTGTAACTGATAATGACTTTGTGACTGGCCTACCTTCGTATCCAAGCAGTGGAGCAGACCGGACCGGCAGATGCTCAGGTTAGATGGATCCAGACGTAGACATGAGGATGCAATCAAACGTGGGTTTATTTGATCCAGAGCAGTGACATACAGTGATGGAATACAGGAATGCAGTAGATGCTGTGATGTGGATGTCTTTTCTGAGGCTAACTGCTGAGGCAACTGCTGGTCAAAAACTGATGCCTTCACAAGCCGAGGTGTGTGTCTCCAGTCACAAAGGAATGCAGCACTGAAAAAGGCTACAGGAAGTGACCAGGCCCAAGGCTGCTAAAACCACGCCCAGACATAAAACTTTATAGACAACGAACGAAGCGTGCAGCATACAAATTCCGGCCAGCAGATGGCAGCAGAGAACAATAGATTTAAACAACATAGGTAAAACAAGAAATAATACAGTGCAGAAATTCAATATGAAAGGAACAGCACACTCCCCGTCTGAAATTCACTTTGGGGATTTCACTATGACGAATGTCCATAAAATATAAACAACCTGTAAAAAGAACATGTTAGAATGCAAACATAGATTAGTCCTGTTTTCCAACTTGGAATGGAGAAGATCTGCGAAACTAGATACAGTCCTGTTCACCCATCAGGGACGTTCTCGATGGGTCTCATCCAACTGGAGAAACGTTCAAAGCGCTGACAACTGAAGCTGGCGGTTTGCTTTGTTCCAGTGACTAATGCACTAACTTCAGCGCGGATTTCTGGATCATTATCCGGATCCTGAATGCTGAAAACTTCCTGTACACATTCGTCCGCCTCTCCGAGCAGAAACTCTGGACGAAAGACGAATCCAACGTGATTTTGGTTGTTGGGTTCTGTCACCTTCAGATAGGCAACCGCTGCGATGGCCTCCGTGGAGGCATCCGAGAACACGTGGAGTTCTTTCTTTATGCTAGAGGAAAGTGAGGTTTTAATATAGCATCTCGGGATGTGGATCTCATCCAAGGCACACAAAGATCGCTTCCAGGCTTCCCATTTTTGCTCTTTCTCGGAGGGAAGTGGGGTATCCCAATCCTTGACTGTTTCAGAAAACTGTCTCAGTAGAGATTTACCTTGTATGGTGATGGGCGCTACAAATCCCAGCGGATCAAATAGGCTGTTTACCACTGATAGGACGCCTCGCTTTGTGAATGGCTTGTCTGCACAACTTATCTGAAAACCGAAGGAGTCAGCCGAGAGATCCCATCTGAGGCCCAAGCTCCTCTGCACAGGTGGACTGTCCAGTCCCAAGTTAATGTCCTTGAATCCTGGTGCATGATCGCCTGATTCGAAGGCCCTCATAACGGCCAGGCTGTTTGAAGCAATTTTGTGTAGTCTAAGTTTAGCTTGGTACAACATACTTTGAGTCCTTTTGAGCAGATCGATAGCCGCTTCTTCAGTCGGTAGTGATTTGAGTCCATCGTCTACATAGAAGTCCTTTTCTACAAAGTCTCTGGCGTCTTTACCGTACTTGGATTCTCCCTCTAATGCAGTTCGCCGAAGGCCGTAAGTTGCCACGGCAGGTGAAGGGCTGTTTCCAAATACGTGTACCCTCATTCGATATTCTGCCATCTCTGCGTTGGTGTCGTTATTCTTGTACCACAGAAACCTGAGGAAATTCCGGTGGTCCTCTCTGACTACGAAACAGTGGAACATCTGTTCAATGTCAGCGGTGATGGCAACGAGCTCTTTTCTGAACCTCATCAGCACTCCAACTAGGTTATTCGTCAGATTAGGACCTGTGAGAAGGACATCATTAAGAGATACACCTTGATGTTTGGCACTTGAGTCGAAAACAACCCTAATTTGATTAGGTTTCCGTGGGTGATACACTCCAAATGAAGGCAAGTACCAGCACTCGTCGTTCTTCCCTAAGGAAGGAGCTGGTTCTGCATGGTTGTTGCGGAATATTTTGTCGATAAAGGCAACGATGTGTTCTCTCATCTCAGGCTTACTGTTCATGGTACGCTGAAGAGAGTTAAATCTAGACAGAGCTTGTTCCCTATTGTTCGGGAGTCTCACCCTGGTAGCTCGGAAGGGTAATGGAGAAACCCAGTGATTGGTTTCGTCTTTAAGGAACTCATTGTCCATTATCTTGATAAATTCTCTGTCCTCTACTGACAAAGCTACTTTATCATCGTCCTTGCTTGTGTGAAAGACTAATCTTCCCAAGTTGTCAGCAAAGGGAGGAATGTCGTCAGGTGGTTGTATGAGGTCTGGAGGCTTCTCTTTCACCTCATAGTGATGAGGGCAAGGCTTAATGCAAGTTGTGCGTCCATCTCCACGCACGTACGTTTTGAATGAGCGGATTTTTGGTTGATCCAAGCATACATTTCCTATGACTACCCATCCCAAGTCCAGTCTCTGGGCGTATGGTGCATAGTCGGGACCATTACACTGTTGACGCACCTTGTGTACCCTTAGATTGTCTCTGCCAAGCAGGAGTAGAATCTCGACGTTGTTGTCCATAGGTGGGATAACGTTGGCTAGGTGCCTTAGGTGTGGATGGTGAAATGCAGCTTCCGGGGTAGGAATTTCATCCCTATGGTTGGGTATTTGATCGCATTCGATCAGCGTCGGTAGAGGTATTTCCGTATTTCCACTGACGGAACAAGCGATGAATCCTTGTGCCCTCCTGCCGCTAGTCTCTATGCGACCCGAGCAGGTGTTTAAGATGTAGGGTTCTGACGGTCCCTTTATTCCAAAGGCTTCAAAGAATTTAGGTCCTGCTAGGGAGCGGTTGCTTTGGTCGTCAATGATGGCATACATTTTTACTGCCTTTTCTGGTAGCCCCTCCGGGTAGACCTTGATTAGGCATATGCGGGCACAACATTTCTCACTCTGGCCCTCCCCACATACGTCCAAGCATGAGCAGGAAACAGCAGTGGCTGTGTTAGCGTGGTTCTGGGGCTCCCCGCCATGACTTGGAGCAGGACTGGTGGTGACGGCAGCAGGTGAATCCCTTGTGAGTGGAGTTGGGTGCATAGCTGAGGCATGTCTATCACTATGACACTCCTCACACTTGATAATGGATTTGCAGTCCTTAGCCATGTGCTCCAATGAAGCGCAGCACTTGAAACATACCCCAAGCTCGGTCAGGACTTTCCTGCGCTCCTGTATTGTTTTGGATCTAAATCCTCTGCATTTGTTCAGTGAGTGTGGTTTTTTATGAATGGGACATTCACGATTGAAGGCCTTGTCTCCTGATGAGGTAGTGTACTGTCTACCAGTGGGTACTGCAGATGATGGTAGGTTAGTCTTTCTAACATTCACGCTGCTCTTAAAGTCTCTGTGTTTATGCACAATATTTTCATACCTTGATGATGGTGTCACTGAAGCTGTAGTATTGAACTCCAGGAAGTCGAGGCTGGGGTCATTCCTCATCTGGGACTGTTCATCGATGAATCTACAGAAATGAATAAATGGGGGAAAAGTGACGTCATGCACTCTTTTGTACCTTGAGACTGATGCCGCCCACTTCTCTTGCAGGCTGTATGGTAGCTTCACGACAATTGGGTTCACCCCATGGGCAGTATCCAGGTAGCACAGCCCGGACAGACGAGGGTCTCTTTTGGCAAGCTCCAGTTCCATGAGCAAATCACTTAAATCCTGAAGCTTATGGACATCCTTGAGACTGATCTTGGGGACGTTTTGCAGTCTCCTGAATAGTGCCTTCTCTATTGCTTCTGCGCTGCCAAAGGTGCGTTCGAGTCTCTGCCAGGCTGCAGCGAGACCTGCTTCTGCTTGTCCCACATAGACAGTTCTAAGGCTCTTGATGCGATTTGTGGAGCCTGGGCCCAGCCAGTTGATCAAGAGGTCGAGCTCCTGCTCTGCGGTTAGGTTGAGGTTGGCGATGGCGGCTTTGAAGGTTGCCTTCCAGGCTCTGTAGTTTTCCGCACGGTCATCAAATTTTGAGAGACTGGTGTTAATTAGCTCTCTGCTCACCATAAACCTGGCAAACTCAGACATATCTGATTTCTCACTGCTTGTTGCCATGACAACTTGTGATGCCCCTGGGGCGTATAGGTTGCGTGGCGTGAAAGGGTGAGATGCTTCCGGGTAGAATGATGTTGCTGCAGGGTTGAGCTGTGGTCTAGCCTCTGTAGATTCTGATGACTGCTGCTTGAGCTGTGGAGGTAGGCCAGGAAACACCTGGTAGCCATCTTGCTGTAATAACTGCCCTTGAGAGGGCGCGTCTGGGCAACTGTTATTGGATTGCTCGGGTACTGTGGGTATCGCTGCCACTGCAGGTAGAGCTGACTTGGAGGTTTCAGTGTTGTTGGCTTGGACAGTACTGCACACTGGGGGTGGTGCAGATAACTGTTTCAGTATGTAGTCGCTGGTGCGATCAGCTGGATCGTCTATCTCCTCTGGTGGTAAGCAGACTGAATCAAGGCCTTGGCTCAATGCTTGCTCAAGTAGTCTTACTCTTGCTAATGCGATTTCCTCTTCCCTCTCTGATTCAAGGATCTTTATTCGAGCCTCTGCTTCTGCCCTCTTGGCTTCTGCCGTCTGTGCTTCTGTTCTCGCAAGGACTTCTTTTTCGGTGAAGGAACGCCTCACTTTGGATAGTTCTGCATTTATGCGGGCCTCTAGTAATCTGTCGCTCAGGTTGGAGCTTCTAGAGCATGATGATCTGTAGGACCGTGAGGAATGTTTAGACGAATGTGATCTGTGTGATCTAGTTTCTTGCAAATGAGAGATGCGGAGTTCCACTTTATCTTTAGCATCCAGCACCATGGCGTCTCTTTGTCTGTCTATTGATTCTGCCTTGCACAATTCTGACGGGGCTTCTTCAATATTAGAGTCTTTTAGAAAGGTTATATACCTTGTGGACAGTTTCTTGTATCTTTCATGGGCTGCGTTCAGCCGCCCGACGGCAACTTGTAAACTGGTGGTGTCGCCTGAGGAGGACTTAAGTCCTGATATGAGGGAGGAAACTCTTTCCCATAGCTCTTCCAGGTTGTCACATAGCTTATCTTTCCTGGTGTGATAATTTTCTGTGATCTTTATAGTTGGTTTGAGAGAGCGCCTTGGTCGCGTGACTTGGTCTGCTGGAAGTGTGGGTTCTACCTCCAGCTCTTCATAATGATCAGTATCAGGTTGCATTTGCTTTGTTTCATCACTGGGGAACTGTACAAGGTCCTTTTCGGACATTTTGATTTAAGGTGCGCTGTCTCTTTAAGAAAATGAACTTTTGAATTGGGGGCTGAAAATTGCAGTGCGGCTCGGATGAGGCACCCCGATGAGTTTCCCAAAGTCCTTTTAGTGAATTGCGGGGTTTTGGTTTAAGGGAGGCCCCGCGTGCGTGAACAGTTCTTATATCATGCAAGCAAGGGTTAATATAGGATGTAATAAGGGGCTTGGCGAGTAGTGGAGGACTTCCAGGTGAGAGTATATCTACTGCGGACACGCCGTGCTTCCCCTTAGACTTATGGGACATGCACTGTTGCCGGGCAGATTTGCTGGGAGTGGGCCTGTTGCAGGGGAGGTTCCTGAGTGTGGCACTGGGCTCTGAGGGAACCTGTAGCCGGCATTGGACATTCAGACGGGTATTTACTGGGGTATAAGGCTTTAAGGCAGTTTTTGACTGTTCTGTCCCCACATGAAGGCGATTGAAGGTGTAACTGATAATGACTTTGTGACTGGCCTACCTTCGTATCCAAGCAGTGGAGCAGACCGGACCGGCAGATGCTCAGGTTAGATGGATCCAGACGTAGACATGAGGATGCAATCAAACGTGGGTTTATTTGATCCAGAGCAGTGACATACAGTGATACAATACAGTAGATGCTGTGATGTGGATGTCTTTTCTGAGGCTAACTGCTGAGGCAACTGCTGAGGCAACTGCTGGTCAAAAACTGATGCCTTCACAAGCCGAGGTGTGTGTCTCCAGTCACAAAGGAATGCAGCACTGAAAAAGGCTACAGGAAGTGACCAGGCCCAAGGCTGCTAAAACCACGCCCAGACATAAAACTTTATAGACAACGAACGAAGCGTGCAGCATACAAATTCCGGCCAGCAGATGGCAGCAGAGAACAATAGATTTAAACAACATAGGTAAAACAAGAAATAATACAGTGCAGAAATTCAATATGAAAGGAACAGCACAATGACAATCGGCTGTTTTTTTTCTCGTACATACCGTATTTTACCGCCGCTTCCGGGTAGGTCTTCTGCGGGACTGGGCGTTCCTATTTGATTGACAGGCTTCCGACCGTCGCATACTGCGCGTCACGAGTTGCCAAAAGAAGCCGAACGTTGGTGCGCAGGCGCCGTATAGAGCCGCACCGATGTTCGGCTTCTTTCGGCAACTCATGATGCACTGTATGCGACGGTCGGAAGCCTGTCAATCAGATAGGAACGCCCAGTCCCGCAGAAGACATACCCGGAAGCGGCGGCGGTGAAAAAAACCAGACGATTGTCATTAGGACAACTCGGCTGAATGTAATGTTAAAAATTTATTTTTGGGTGAACCCCCGCTTTAAGGAAAATGTTTCACTGCAAATATATACCTCCCAACCGTCCCGCAATTCCAAGTGTGTCCCGGGGTCCCGCGGACTAGACTAGAGTCCCAGAAAACAGGGCCCCAGGCGCAACCTTTAGGGGGACGACATTCCGTGCCTCCTCCTAATTTTCATTTTCTGTGTCCCTGATCTCACCCGCCATGTTTGGTGTCCGGTGCCCTGTGATTGGGCGTATGGGGGTCATGTGCGGCGTGGGGCTGGCCTGTCTGGGATCGTCTAGAAGTCCCGCCTCCGCACATGACCGCTATATGCCCAATCACAGCGCGGCGGGAAATACGGACCATGGTGGCGGGAGACAATCAGAGTGTGAGCCGCAAGAGCTGCGGTCTTCCCCTCCGCCTGTTTCTCTGCTCTGTGTCCCTCGGCGGCAGAGGGGCAGGGCAACTCGGTTCTAAGAGATGGGAGCATGGATGATGGAGGTGCAGTCTTACACCATGGAGCGGGCTGCAGGTGGATGGCGCAGGCGGGGAGT
This sequence comes from Bufo bufo, assembly GCF_905171765.1. Taxonomy (NCBI): domain Eukaryota; kingdom Metazoa; phylum Chordata; class Amphibia; order Anura; family Bufonidae; genus Bufo; species Bufo bufo. The sequence continues at coordinate 23,407 of NW_024401191.1, forward strand.
CGGGACAGAGGTAAGGAGGACGGGTTTGAACCGAGCTGTGGGGAGGGGGTGTGTGAGTAGTGCAGGAAGTAGGACGCTTACTGTAGGAGTCAGGGGGGTCAGCGTCTGTGTCAGGTGGGGGTCAGCGTCTGTGTCAGGTGGGGGTCAGCGTCTGTGTCAGGTGGGGGTCAGCGTCTCTGTCAGGTGGGGGTCAGCGTCTGTGTCAGGTGGGGTCAGTGTCTGTGTCAGGTGGGGTGCAGCGTCTGTGTCAGGTGGGGTGCAACATCTGTGTCAGGTGGGGGTCAGCGTCTGTGTCAGGTGGGGGTCAGCGTCTGTGTCAGGTGGGGGTCAGCGTCTGTGTCAGGTGGGGGTCAGCGTCTGTGTCAGGTGGGGGTCAGCGTCTGTGTCAGGTGGGGGTCAGCGTCTGTGTCAGGTGGGGGTCAGCGTCTGTGTCAGGTGGGGGTCAGCGTAATGTGAGTAGTGCAGAAAGTAGGAGTCAGGTGGATCAGTGTGTGTGTCAGGGGGTCAGATAGATCACATGTGTTAAAAACATGGAAAGAGTGCAGCGCTATGTGGTTAAAATCATGTGTGAAATAAATTTTATACCTTGAAATGTAAACAAATGATATGTGAAAAATGTATTAAAAGGAAAACTAATGCAGAGTCCAAAAAGAACATAACATAGTCTGTGAAGAGTTAATTTCAAAGGCACACTACACAGACCACACTGTGGAATCTAGGAGCCAGCTAAAAAAGTTAGGAGCCAGAAACGCACCCCGTCCCACTAAGCTCGCGCGCAGAAGCGAACACATACGTGAGCAGCGCCCGCATATGAAAGCGGTGTTAAAACCACACATGTGAGGTATCGCCGCGATCGTTAGAGCGAGAGCAATAATTCTAGCACTAGACCTCCTCTGTAACTCAAAACATGCAACCTGTAGAATTTTTTAGACCTTGCCTATGGAGATTTTAAAGGGTAAACGTTTGTTGCCATTCCACGAGCGGGTGCAATTTTTAAGCGTGACATGTGGGGTCAAAATTTACTTGGCGTAACATTATCTTTCACAATATAAAAAAAATCGGGCTAACTTTACTGTTGTCTTATTTTTTAAGTAAAAAAATAAGTGTATTTTTTCCCAAAAAAGTCGCTTGTAAGACCGCTGCGCATATACTGTGTGACAAAGTATTGCAACAACTGCTATTTTATTCTCTAGGGTGTTAGAGTAAAAAATATATATAATGTTTGGGGGTTCTAATTAGAGGGAAGGAGATGGCAGTGAAAACACAAGGAAGCTCTATTAGCATTGCTAGTTTTATGTCATACCAATGGCCACCACAAGATGGCGCCAGATCACAGAAGGAAGCATAGGCCTGCAGAAGGCCGCAAAGCCGCGGTCTCAATGGCTGGCGCGGCCTGACACAATCGCACATCAGGGGAGGTAGGGGGCACACGGAGACACAGGATGGGGTATCCTGTGCCTCCGTGCGCCCTCGACGCGCAATCGTGTCGGGCTGCGCCGGCTGGTAATTGAGGCCGCAGGTTTGCGGCTTTCTGCAGGCCTATGCTTCTTTCCCCAGGCGCCAGGTCACTAATTCTAGTCGCAATTGCGACCTGGCGCCCAGCTTTCGTTGACCCCTGCTTTAACTGCAGTATATTTACTGCCGCAGGGTGACACACACGTGCAGGCTGGATCACATTTGCGTCATCCATCCTGTTCTGGGTTAGGGACGCACATGAATGCGCCTGCTGCACTGGTTAGTGTATGAGGCTTGAGTTCCTACCACCACTGTTTGTGCTACACAGCATTCCATAGAAGTGCCTGTAGCAGACCACTGTGTGTCCCACTCCTAGCTTCTGTAGCCTCCTGGGATCTGTGATGGTTTTATATGAATAAATAAAAGCTCATCAAAAGCTGATCATTGTAAGCACCCTCTCAGTGGTAAATGGTTTGTCATTTCTGTAAACTGATACGTCTGCATTAGAGCTTGTTCTTTTGAAAGACAAAAGACTTAATAGCTAGATCACCATATGAAAATAAATGAAAGAGAGGCTTAAAAAAAAAAACTAATGCAGATAGCACATCTAAGAATTGGTAAGCTGCAATATAATAAAGGTTTGTTTTTGGGTTAAATACTGCTTTAAACATATTTGCTGATTTATAGAAAATAAAATGGTTTACTTTGCTTACAAATAATGCATCATTGCACTACAGCAGTATTACACCTTGTTCATAGTAGTGGCTTGGGGGAGGTGGTAAAACCACGTTGTTAAACCATGCTTTTTAATGCCCTCCAACCTCTCCCCCTTTAGATGCAGAAGCAGTGGCCAGCGTCTACATATGTAGCAGCCATGGCAGGAATTATACCTCGTTTTGCGTCTAACGAGCACAACCACTGGCAGAACACTGCCCATTCAATTGAATTTGAATGCTGTTCAACCATCCTGCAGTGCACCCGGTTGCAGCAAGGCAAAGTGGTGGAGGGTGAGGGGGCACTATGCGTGCCACATTTCTATTCTACCCAAAGGTGTCCCAGGTCTATTTCAATCTATATAGTGTATATTAATAAAACAATTGTCTGTGCGCCGCTAAAGTGTTTGGGTTTGGCTTGAAGAAAAAGTGGCAACCCTAGTGGTGTGGCATTGAGGGGATTCAAATTTCAAATTTCTGTGAATTGCCTCAGAAAAGCAATCTGAGTAAGGATCTATTTTTGAAGGAGCTCCTGGTGTGAACAAGCCCATAGAGTGTTGTCACAAGTTAAAGTGACACTAAACTGTAGTTCTATTCAAGTATGTATTCTTAACTTAAAGTCCCGTCTTCCTCTTACAGCAAAAGTGGATAGGAGAGCTTCGGGAGCTCGCAGAGGACGTTACAAAGAGGCAGAAAACCACAGTAAGAAACAATTTCAGGAAAAATAGATTACAGGCCCATTAAGTAGTGGATATGTATGCTTTTTATTTTGAGCGACCGTGAGTGTTTTTGAGCTGATAGTATCTTAAGACACTGGGCTCCATTCCTGAAACAATATCTACCGCTTTAAGAGCAGTGGTAAAAAATCAATTTCAATTTTTTTTACCATTCTGCAAAAATTTTTAGTAAAACATGGCCTGCGTTATTCCATTCAAATATGCGGTACAAGAAGTCCCCGAGTTACGAACATCCGACTTGCGAACAACTCCTGCTTGCGAACGGGAGGCTGCGTGGCCACTTTTCGGCGGCGGGCACATTCGAATGAACCTTTTTGACTGCGAGCACATTCAACGGAATCTTTTCAATGGCGGGCACATTCAAGGAACATCGGAAAACAACGTATCTGCTGTTCTGCGCATTCGCGGCCACTTTTTGATGGCGGGCCAATTCAACGGAACTTCAAAAAACAACGTATCTGCTGTTCTGCGCATGCTTTTCCGACTTACGAACATATTTGACTTAAAAACAAACCTACAGTCCCTAGCCAGTTTGGAACTTGGGGACGGACTGCCTGTATTTATCTCATGAAACCAATTGCTATTTTATTATTGCATGCAATTTTTAGGAAAATGTGTCGTCGCCCAATACCGCATGCAATATGCTTTAGTGAATGGAGCCCATGATCACATTGAGGTGGAGTGAGTGATAAGCGCCTTTGGGCAATCTTACTTAGATATGACCCAAATTTGGGATTCTGGCTGCGTTTGTTCAGAACAAGAATCCTATCTCCCTGTTTCAGGTCAATCCAAAAATGTATCCACACAAGTCTGGATTTCTGAAGCGCAAGGAGAGGAAAGAGCGAGAGGAAGAACAAGAAAAAATAAAGAAGAAAAATCTAATATTTCACTATTTTAAGAAGCCAGAAACTACCCAGGAACCTAATGTTGAACAAGGAGAATCCTCAGAACTAGATATGGATGTTAGGTCAGACACAATTGAGGGCCATTCTCAACATTGTGAGCTGCTCACTATATCTGAAGATTTGCAAGAAGAGGGTATGGCTGCCTTTGAAATTCAAAACTGCTCCACTGAGAGTGTTTTACCTGAGGAAAGTGTGTCCTCATGCACCCAGTCTGCTGCAAGTATAGAAGATACCTCCTCCATTGCATATCCCTTTGAAATTTTGAGCGATTTAGAAACTTCATGCAGCTCCTCTTTTGCCTCAAGTTCTACAGGTCCTGTTACTATGGATTTGTGCAAAGTCGATTGGAAAGATCCAGCACTGTGGCCAGAAAATCTTCAAGACAAAGAAAGAAATCAAATTGTGCTTTCTGGATTGATGACTGAAGAGGATCTGAAAAAAATGGCATATCGTATGACTTTGGACAGCGATGGACGTTCATTTTCGGAGTATCTTTTGTATGCAAAATCCTCAAATGGACGTGAGAAGATTTTAAGAGACTGGCTTCGATGGAGTGATTCCAAACATGTTTTATACTGCATCACTTGCAGAGCTTTTTCTACAAATTATTACCATAGAAAGGATGGGAGTATACTATGTAGGAGCGAAGGCTTTGACCCTTCCAAAAACACATGGCATCGACTTTATACACGATTGCCAGAGCATGAACGTTCTGCTCAACACCGAAAGTACTACCTAAGTTGGCGAGCTTTACAGAGGTCCATAGGCGGACAAGGTGTGGACTTTGAGATGCAAAGAAAATTGACAAGAGAAGCAGAAAAGTTTGCAGCTCTGTTGGAAAGGCTTCTTAATGTTACCTTATTTTTGGCCTCACGGAATCTGGCTTTTAGAGGATGTTCTCAAAGAATTGGAGACATTCAAAATGGTAATTTCCTTGGAACTCTTGAACTTGTTGCCAAATATGATAGTGTACTTAGGGAGCACTTGGAAAAGGTGAAACAAAGCCAGGAAAAAGGAAAGCGTCTACCTGCACATTATCTGTCATCAGCCACACAAAACGAATTAATCGATGTATGTGGAAGACATGTTTTGAATGTCATGCTTTCTGAAAGGCAACAATCTATTTATTTTTCAGTGATCTGTGATGCAACACCAGATGTATCGCATATGGAACAGAATGTTATTATTCTGCGATATGTGCACAGAGATCTTGTGAAAAGAAAATGGGGCATTCAAGAAAGGTTCCTGGAATTCTTTGATTTCTTTGAGAAGACTGGTGAAGAAATTGCTGAAATGCTGCTAACAAGATTGTGTGAGCATGGCATTGATGTCAAAGACTGTAGAGGTCAAGGATATGATAATGGAGCCAACATGTCAGGAAAAATTAAAGGTGTAAGATCCAGGATCCAACAAAAGTATCCAGCAGCGTTGTTTAGTCCATGTGCAGCACACTCATTAAATCTGGTTGGTGTACATGCAGCTTCAAGTTCCCCTGAAATGAAGACCTTCTTTGGGAGTGTAAATAGGCTATATGTTCTATTTAGCAGCAGTCCTGAGAGATGGAGCGCTTTGTTAGATGAAGTTGGTGGTTCTTTACATGGCCTTAGTGACACCAGATGGAGTTCCAGGATTGAAGCAGTAAAGCCAATCGCACAAAAGCTTCCAAGTGTTCTGAAAGCTTTGGAAAGAGTGCTGAAAAGTAAAAAACTGACAAGTGCTGCACACTCTGAAGCGGAAGGGCTGCTAGATTATTTCTCCTCTTTCCGTGCAATTGTTCTGGCTACATTCTGGGTCAAGGTCCTGCAAAGTTTTGAGGAACGGAATAAAATCCTTCAGTCCAGGTCTGTATCTATTGACATAGGTGCAGCCAACATCAGGGCTTTGTCTGAAGAAATGAAGATTCTACGGGATAAGTGGCCAGCTCTACTCTCGGAGTCCAAAGTTGTTGCTGATTCTATGGAGATTCCCAAGGAGCTACTGAATGCTCACCAGCTTCGTAAAAAGAAGGCTGATAAAAATGTAAAAGATCTGGATGTGGAAATTTATTTCAAAGTCAATATGTTCTTCCCAGTAATGGATGTCATAATTTCAGACCTGGATCAAAGATTTAAATCAATGGAAGAAGTCTGCAAGCTCTTTGCTCCCATCTTGAATCTGAGGACTCTTTCAGAAGAAGAACTGAAAACTTCAACAGAAATGCTGATTTCCACATACCGTGATGACTTTACTGAATCCCTACTTACAGAACTACAACTCCTGCGGAAAATCTATGCAGAAACATTTACCAATCAGCTGGGTCCCTTGGAATTATTAAATTCAATTTATGAGCTGCAGCTTGAAGGGATTTTTGGAGAGATTTGTATTGCCCTTAGAATTTTTGCTACCCTTCCACTCTCAGTTGCAGAAGGAGAGAGAGCGTTCAGCAAGTTAGCCTTGATAAAAAAACTATCTCCGATCGACAATGAGTGAGCAGCGTCTGAACAGTCTGGCTCTTCTGTCCATTGAGCATGAACTTGCAAGACAGCTAAACTTTAAAGACCTTATAAATGAGTTTGCTGAAGCAAAGGTACGAAGAATGTCCACTACAAATTTGTAACACCTTTGGCAAAATGGGAAAGGACTAGTGAAACTGGTCAGTGTTTCACATTGTTTTTGGGTGAAGCCATAAATATATGCACATATGCAGACTGTGAATGTTCAATTGCACTCTGAACTTGGGTCGTTTGACTCCTGTTGTTTTTGTGCCTGTTGGCGCACTTATGTTTACCCAGTTGTCTACAGTAAACTATCTTTAACGAGACCTGGCTTGTTGTTTTTTTTCCACCTTTATCATTTGTTTAATCTTCCTAATTTTTTCAAAATACCACTTCATTTATTCATTAATGTTTTTTTATTACATATTGATATTAAAGAGGTCTGTTCTCATCTGAAAACAGTATTTATTTTGGATAATAAAACTTATAACTGGCTGGAGAAAAATAAATATCACTTGTAGACAAATCTGCATGTTGTTTCAAGGCGGCGTCTGGGGAGGGGCCAAGGGCGGGGCCAGGGGTGTGGCTGAAGGAGGGATCAGGGGGTGGAGCTGAAGGGGGCCCCGTCATGTATGCTGTACGGGGCCCCATGATTTCTATCAGCGGCCCTGCACCCATGGGTCACGTGACATGACACATGGGGGTCACGTCGCTGATGTTCAGTAATGTGAAGATTCTTTCAGAACTTTTTTTTTATTATTAAAAAAAAAACGAGTTCTCGTCTTTTCACCCAGAACACATTTGATTTTGCACAAAATGGGAACATATTCATATCTTGGCTATATCTGCTTTATTTGGACCCCATAGATTGAAATGGGAATCCTAGAGCATCACAGTGAAAACCCACAGACTTCACTGGGAGTGTTTGTTCGGCATGAGGGACCAAAGCAGTGCAAGTCTATAAGGTTTTTTCCATTGATCCATGGTCAGTAGAAAAACAAGGATGTGTGAATAGACACAAAAAAATTATGGATACTGTGACAAAACCCCTGTTTTAGGTATGTCCAGACTCGTCTGCTGTTCATGTAGTTAACCCTATTTCGCCCCTTAAATGTTCACAAACCACCTCATCTGCCTGTGACGCAGTTAGCGAACACAATGGACATTAGCGAACACAATGGATATTGCCTATGATACATTTAGCAAACACAATTTGTCTGGGTCATTGACCGCATGGAACTACACAATTTTTCTGGGTCATTGACCGCATGGAACTATGTCCGGCCCCTTTATCCAATTATCTCCAGGATAGAGAGGAGAGATTTTACTGCTCATGTGGGAGTGTGTTATATCTTACTGTATATTGATTGGTCACTGTATTTTGTGTGCCTGTTCCCCACAAGGGCCCCGTGAGAGTAACCCTTGCTGGAGGACGATCAGATCAGCGTGGGTCCGACTGTTTGAGGAGAAGGCAGCACACATATGAGAGCTGTTTTCTCTGCTCTGTTTACCGGCTTGTTGCAGAAATTTCAGTGGTGAGCAGGCAAACAGAGTAGAGAAGGCAGTGGTGGTACGAAATAACAAAAAACGGACAACCCCTACTTGGAAAACATTACATACAGCGCTACAGAACATACAGGAGAATACAGCCCCACATATGTACCTCTTACATCCAGTGATGTCTCCTCTAATGTAGATATTCTCATCCTCATCTTTTCCTGTCAGACCAGACCGCCATGATGATTTATTATTTCAACCGCGTCTCGTCTCTGAAGAGTTTAACAAAGCGACATCTTAGTTTCCTACTTTTCCATCATCTTCCTCATCTTCTGAACACCCCATCCTGCCTCCACCAATACTATCCTGCAGAAACAGTCGCCATGAAAATACTAGTACAACACACATATTGCGCCAGTACAAAAAATACCCCCTTACCTTTCAGATCAGACCCCCATTTCAGACCTCAGATGAGACCCCCATTAGACCTCCAGATCCCCATATCAGACCCCTATTAAAACTTAGACCAGACCTCCATACCCCCATTAGACCTCCAGACCCCCATATCAGACCCCTATTAAAACTTAGACCAGACCTCCATACCCCCCATTAGACCTCCAGACCCCCATATTAGACCTCAGACTAGACCTCTAGACCCCCAATCAGACCCCCATTAAAACTCCAAGTCCCCATATCAGACCTCAGAGCAGACCTCCAGACCCCCGTTAGACCTAAGACCAGACCTCCAGACCCCCATTAGACTTCCAGACCCCCCAATCATACCCCTATTAGACTCTCAGACCCCCATTAAACCTCCAGAACCCAATGTTAGACCTTAGACTAGACCTCCAGACCAAAGAATTCAATTGTTGAGTTTCCCTTTCTTCTCCTTTTGGTCCAGACCATCATGTGCAGATGTCTTTGGTCAGGAGTGTGCCACCTCCTCTGCTATATAAGAAGACACCAGGATTAATAGATGGCACACTATAGATGGGACGATTACAGATTTTACATTAGGGACCAGGAGACCAGGTTAAACCTCTGACTTCACTGATTGCTTCTGCAGTCAATCCCCACCCGCTATAACACACTTTCACACTGCCATCCTGGAGCGTTTTCTAATACGGTGCCCACTTCGGCACCAAAAATACTGTACTGCCAAGATAAAAGTACAAGAAGAAGCAGCTACAGAACTAGAAAATGATGGGGCCTAATACAGACTTTAGACATCAAACCTCAGACCAGATCCCACCCCAAGTTAGCCCCGAATTAATGTGGCTATCTAAAAGGAGCCGTCCAAAATGAAAGGTGGAATCTGATTGGTTGCTATGGGCAACTAAGCCAGTTCTACTTTACACTAGTTTGATAAATAACCCCTTATATTCTTATGACTTTATTAAAGGTTTACCAAAAGCGGCATTCCCCTTTAAACATCACTGCTCTATAAACAGTTCTTTATTCAGACTAGATCTCTGATGACATCAGCAGTAGCAAGAAGCCCCGCCCCCTTAGAATACTGAAGCTGTGTGACATCACAATGCTGTGTCCAGGCTTCTATGTGTTGGAGAACACTGGATTCTTTTGAGGGTTAGTTGTTGGAGATGATGGATTCGAGAAGAATTGCTCTTGTATTTCTATTATTTTTTACATTTTATGTTCAAGGAAAGCCCACAAAAACACCTGCAGGTAATGGATATTATCACTGGGGGTTTATCTTACTGAATGGTGGCTGAATATTGTATCTATCCTTACATGATTACGGGTCATAGAGGCAAACCTGGCTGGTATCTCTGTGGCTTGGAGCTCAGGTTATAGGACAGTGGGCTGTGTGCGGCATTGTAGCTGAGCCCCATTTAATTTGATGGCGCTGAACTGCAATACCGTACACAACCCCTGGACAAGAGGGAGGATATTTCAGAAAGAAAGCTGCAAGGTTTCTAATCTCATACAATGGCCTTAAATGATGACATTTTGTCTGTAGCCACCACTAGTGGGCACTTACTAAATACTGATTTATTGTTATCTTCTGTCTCCCCGTGTCCCCATTTTGGGGTTCAGTTGCCGCTATCATTGATTTAATGTCTTTATTTTCCTTCATTTTTTCATGGACAGTGACTTTCCCAGGATCAGGGAGGACAACCCCCGGTCCGGACAGCGCCGGTGCAAATAACAGTGAGTAGACAATTCCTTCCTCTCCTAATTCTACTCTCATCATCCTCTACCAAGCCCTGACTGTAGTGGAGAACAGCCACTAAGCTGCTCCTTTGGGGGATCGGTCCTATAAAATGATGCTGGAACATATAATGATGTGCCCCTTATCCAGACGTTACCAGCCCACAGTCCAGCAATTACCCCTCCATGCCCAGCCAAGCTGCCAGTGCCTACCTGCTGATGTCCTCATAAAGGTCACTGCTGGCATCAGGAGGATCTAGAGATGTTGGATAATGTCTTGTAGAATATGTTCTCTATGATAACAATTAATAACGAGCATCTTGTGTCTTTATTACCAGTCATGTACCGCGTTGTCCTGCCGCTAGTAGTATTCCTATTGGTCGCCGCCGTGATTATCATCTTTTGCTGGTGAGTTTCCAATTTTCTTCTACTCTACACATCACATTATTTTCTATACACTGTACTGTCTGACCTACAGGGGGCGCAGTAACTACTGCAGCCAGGTTATAATACAGGGGTCGGATGGGGCAGGGATATAATCAGGTAACCGCTTGTCCCCCCTTTCCCGATGCTGTATTATGATATAATATAGACTATGGCACTATATCCTTCCTGCCTGTTATATACTGCAGCTTTATATCTCACCCCCTGTAGTGGGGGAGGGGGGTCATGGGTATATTTTGATGGGGAACTAAAGATTGTCATCTGTACCGACTTATGTCAGGACATTTCTCTGTCTCACAGTTACAAGTACAAGGCCTGGCGCCGGCGTGAACAAAAACAGGCAGCTGATCTAGAGATGGTTCGAGTGGAGAAGCCAGGTAATAATTTCTATATAATAACATATATAAGCGAGGTACAGGCAGAGCTTAGGGTTACCTCTCATATCTGCTCATCACACACTTTGGGCTCCTTCTATTACTCAGAATTTTGCAGAATTCAGAGATGAGACAGCTCATGTCTGCTGATTAGCTGCATCACTATATTACTGCATTGCTCATAATATTAAAAGGATAGATTCTGTTATATCTACTACCTACTGATGGTTTCCTTCTCATTTTGTAGTTGTTCAAAAACCTGTAGTGCAAATTAAGAAGAAAAAAAACATCAGACCTCCCATGGATAACATCAAGAAAGTAAAACCAATTATTGAACGAATAAAAGCTGCCAAAAAAGCGGAGGACAAGATCATTAGAATAACATCTAAAACAGAGGAGGAGACGATCATGAAGGTAACATCCAAAACAGAGGAGGAGATCACGAAGAGAACATCCCGCCTGAAACGGTTCCGTAAATGGATAAAAAAAAGTACCCAGAAGAAGAACATGGGGAAAGAAAAGGAGCGCACTAACCATCTCTGCAAATATATGACCACCTGCTGCAGTTGTCGGTCCATGGACTAAATGGAGTTAACTTATTACCATCATGCCCATTAGTTTTAAAGCCCTGAAACACCATCTACAGTGGCCATATCTGTCTGTCCCTCTGTTTGTCTGTCTGTCTATCTGTATGTCTGTCTTTCCCCCTGTCTGTCTGTCTATCTATCGTAGAATACATAGGTAGATTGAAGACACCTGGAGGGGGTGTACATCTCATCTACATTTTTTTAATGTAGGTGAGATGAAAAATCCAGGAAAGTTGGGTTTCCTCAGTAAATTTTCTTTGCTGAGGACTTTAGTAACCTTGTTTTCCGGGCCTGCATTTTTTTGGAATGGCAGGTAGGTTGGAAGTGGGACCTGTCATTCCCTCCCCCTCCAGTACACCCCCCCCCCTTCCCCACCAATTAGCCCAGGTGATGTTGTTACTGGGGCATAAAACTGTTGACAAGTCCAGTCAAGGTCTGAGTCTAGGAAGGCACAGTAGCCGCAGTGGAACGTCTGTGCTCTGAATACTGTTATGTGTAAACTGATCTCTATGTGATGTCACTGTTTTGTTGCTGGACTAAATAAATCCAAGTTGTATTTTTAACCTCTGAAGCCTCTGAATGTTGTCATTGCTAACCCCCATCCCATATATACCGATACCGACAATATCTACGCCATTAGTTGGAATGATCCACCTGGAATCAGTGACTGGCTCTGTTACTTAGTCCATACAAGCAGTACAGCAGGATCTACTGACATGAATAAGAGATCTGCTACTAGCATTGTTCCAGCTGGTTCTAGAGCCCAGAAAAAAAGCTGTACAGAGGACCACTGCCTCAGACCTTAAAGGGGTTTTCCAGCGTAAACCCCTTTATAATTTGGCTCTGGAATATGGCATATATAAAACAAGAAACGCACTTATCTGCTCCCTTCTGCTCACTTCCAGTATTAAGGCTCCATTCATGTGTGCATATACCGATCCCTCCTGATATAGACATGTGACCACTGAAGCCAATCATAGGCTGTCACATGCTTGTATAGAGATGTGCCAAGAAGCAAAGACCGGCGGAGAATCCAGGAAGCATGGGAACTGGGATATTACTCACTCCATATGTAAGTATTACTTTGTGCATTTTTCAAGCATTCTAAGTGGTTTTTAAATAACTAAACATCTCCAGGGACACAATATTACACGTATGTTCCAGAGTGGGCATTTCTGGAATGTATTGTGGAAAATGCTGGGGAGAATGGGACTTGACTTATCAATGGAGAGGGAAATATTGGGAGGCATGGTGACTCCATGGCTGGTATGTGTGATTTACAGGATGTTTTTGCTCCTGTTGCAGGCTGTGAATATATTATATATCTGCAGGGTGTATAAGCCTATCATAGCTGATTCCGTGTCACAGTAGCATGTAGAGCAGTGGTCTCCAAACAGAGCCACGTGTGACTTTCAAATCATGGTTGAACGATTAGCTGTAGAAGCCTTAAATTATGACCATAAGCAGCGGCTACATTATTTGCAGCCATATCCTAACCCCCAATAACATATTCTGTCCCAGTTTATTAAATGGGCTGTTCAGCTTTGGAGGCCTTTCTATCAGTAACCTCCTCTTCACCCCCACGTAACCTGGACCTGCAGAGGGAAGTGTACTTACCTGCTCCCCACTGGGTTTCGGCTCCTTTAATTCCGTCAATGCCTTGTTGCTGTCTCCGTATGTCAACATCCAATTTGATTCAGGTCATGCGGGTCACGTGACATGTCACCCATGGGTCACGTGACATGACACATGGGGGTCACGTCGCTGATGTTCAGTAATGTGAAGATTCTTTCAGAACTTTTTTTTTATTATTAAAAAAAAAACGAGTTCTCGTCTTTTCACCCAGAACACATTTGATTTTGCACAAAATGGGAACATATTCATATCTTGGCTATATCTGCTTTATTTGGACCCCATAGATTGAAATGGGAATCCTAGAGCATCACAGTGAAAACCCACAGACTTCACTGGGAGTGTTTGTTCGGCATGAGGGACCAAAGCAGTGCAAGTCTATAAGGTTTTTTCCATTGATCCATGGTCAGTAGAAAAACAAGGATGTGTGAATAGACACAAAAAAATTATGGATACTGTGACAAAACCCCTGTTTTAGGTATGTCCAGACTCGTCTGCTGTTCATGTAGTTAACCCTATTTCGCCCCTTAAATGTTCACAAACCACCTCATCTGCCTGTGACGCAGTTAGCGAACACAATGGACATTAGCGAACACAATGGATATTGCCTATGATACATTTAGCAAACACAATTTGTCTGGGTCATTGACCGCATGGAACTACACAATTTTTCTGGGTCATTGACCGCATGGAACTATGTCCAGCCCCTTTATCCAATTATCTCCAGGATAGAGAGGAGAGATTTTACTGCTCATGTGGGAGTGTGTTATATCTTACTGTATATTGATTGGTCACTGTATTTTGTGTGCCTGTTCCCCACAAGGGCCCCGTGAGAGTAACCCTTGCTGGAGGACGATCAGATCAGCGTGGGTCCGACTGTTTGAGGAGAAGGCAGCACACATATGAGAGCTGTTTTCTCTGCTCTGTTTACCGGCTTGTTGCAGAAATTTCAGTGGTGAGCAGGCAAACAGAGTAGAGAAGGCAGTGGTGGTACGAAATAACAAAAAACGGACAACCCCTACTTGGAAAACATTACATACAGCGCTACAGAACATACAGGAGAATACAGCCCCACATATGTACCTCTTACATCCAGTGATGTCTCCTCTAATGTAGATATTCTCATCCTCATCTTTTCCTGTCAGACCAGACCGCCATGATGATTTATTATTTCAACCGCGTCTCGTCTCTGAAGAGTTTAACAAAGCGACATCTTAGTTTCCTACTTTTCCATCATCTTCCTCATCTTCTGAACACCCCATCCTGCCTCCACCAATACTATCCTGCAGAAACAGTCGCCATGAAAATACTAGTACAACACACATATTGCGCCAGTACAAAAAATACCCCCTTACCTTTCAGATCAGACCCCCATTTCAGACCTCAGATGAGACCCCCATTAGACCTCCAGATCCCCATATCAGACCCCTATTAAAACTTAGACCAGACCTCCATACCCCCATTAGACCTCCAGACCCCCATATCAGACCCCTATTAAAACTTAGACCAGACCTCCATACCCCCCATTAGACCTCCAGACCCCCATATTAGACCTCAGACTAGACCTCTAGACCCCCAATCAGACCCCCATTAAAACTCCAAGTCCCCATATCAGACCTCAGAGCAGACCTCCAGACCCCCATTAGACCTAAGACCAGACCTCCAGACCCCCATTAGACTTCCAGACCCCCCAATCATACCCCTATTAGACTCTCAGACCCCCATTAAACCTCCAGAACCCAATGTTAGACCTTAGACTAGACCTCCAGACCAAAGAATTCAATTGTTGAGTTTCCCTTTCTTCTCCTTTTGGTCCAGACCATCATGTGCAGATGTCTTTGGTCAGGAGTGTGCCACCTCCTCTGCTATATAAGAAGACACCAGGATTAATAGATGGCACACTATAGATGGGACGATTACAGATTTTACATTAGAGACCAGGAGACCAGGTTAAACCTCTGACTTCACTGATTGCTTCTGCAGTCAATCCCCACCCGCTATAACACACTTTCACACTGCCATCCTGGAGCGTTTTCTAATACGGTGCCCACTTCGGCACCAAAAATACTGTACTGCCAAGATAAAAGTACAAGAAGAAGCAGCTACAGAACTAGAAAATGATGGGGCCTAATACAGACTTTAGACATCAAACCTCAGACCAGATCCCACCCCAAGTTAGCCCCGAATTAATGTGGCTATCTAAAAGGAGCCGTCCAAAATGAAAGGTGGAATCTGATTGGTTGCTATGGGCAACTAAGCCAGTTCTACTTTACACTAGTTTGATAAATAACCCCTTATATTCTTATGACTTTATTAAAGGTTTACCAAAAGCGGCATTCCCCTTTAAACATCACTGCTCTATAAACAGTTCTTTATTCAGACTAGATCTCTGATGACATCAGCAGTAGCAAGAAGCCCCGCCCCCTTAGAATACTGAAGCTGTGTGACATCACAATGCTGTGTCCAGGCTTCTATGTGTTGGAGAACACTGGATTCTTTTGAGGGTTAGTTGTTGGAGATGATGGATTCGAGAAGAATTGCTCTTGTATTTCTATTATTTTTTACATTTTATGTTCAAGGAAAGCCCACAAAAACACCTGCAGGTAATGGATATTATCACTGGGGGTTTATCTTACTGAATGGTGGCTGAATATTGTATTTATCCTTACATGATTACGGGTCATAGAGGCAAACCTGGCTGGTATCTCTGTGGCTTGGAGCTCAGGTTATAGGACAGTGGGCTGTGTGCGGCATTGTAGCTGAGCCCCATTTAATTTGATGGCGCTGAACTGCAATACCGTACACAACCCCTGGACAAGAGGGAGGATATTTCAGAAAGAAAGCTGCAAGGTTTCTAATCTCATACAATGGCCTTAAATGATGACATTTTGTCTGTAGCCACCACTAGTGGGCACTTACTAAATACTGATTTATTGTTATCTTCTGTCTCCCCGTGTCCCCATTTTGGGGTTCAGCTGCCGCTATCATTGATTTAATGTCTTTATTTTCCTTCATTTTTTCATGGACAGTGACTTTCCCAGGATCAGGGAGGACAACCCCCGGTCCGGACAGCGCCGGTGCAAATAACAGTGAGTAGACAATTCCTTCCTCTCCTAATTCTACTCTCATCATCCTCTACCAAGCCCTGACTGTAGTGGAGAACAGCCACTAAGCTGCTCCTTTGGGGGATCGGTCCTATAAAATGATGCTGGAACATATAATGATGTGCCCCTTATCCAGACGTTACCAGCCCACAGTCCAGCAATTACCCCTCCATGCCCAGCCAAGCTGCCAGTGCCTACCTGCTGATGTCCTCATAAAGGTCACTGCTGGCATCAGGAGGATCTAGAGATGTTGGATAATGTCTTGTAGAATATGTTCTCTATGATAACAATTGATAACGAGCATCTTGTGTCTTTATTACCAGTCATGTACCGCGTTGTCCTGCCGCTAGTAGTATTCCTATTGGTCGCCGCCGTGATTATCATCTTTGCTGGTGAGTTTCCAATTTTCTTCTACTCTACACATCACATTATTTTCTATACACTGTACTGTCTGACCTACAGGGGGCGCAGTAACTACTGCAGCCAGGTTATAATACAGGGGCCGGATGGAGCAGGGATATAATCAGGTAATCGCTTGTCCCCCCTTTCCCGATGCTGTATTATGATATAATATAGACTATGGCATTATATCCTTCCTGCCTGTTATATACTGCAGCTTTATATCTCACCCCCTGTAGTGGGGGAGGGGGGTCATGGGTATATTTTGATGGGGAACTAAAGATTGTCATCTGTACCGACTTATGTCAGGACATTTCTCTGTCTCACAGTTACAAGTACAAGGCCTGGCGCCGGCGTGAACAAAAACAGGCAGCTGATCTAGAGATGGTTCGAGTGGAGAAGCCAGGTAATAATTTCTATATAATAACATATATAAGCGGGGTACAGGCAGAGCTTAGGGTTACCTCTCATATCTGCTCATCACACACTTTGGGGTCCTTCTAATACTCTGAATTTTGCAGAATTCAGAGATGAGACAGCTCATGTCTGCTGATTAGCTGCATCACTATATTACTGCATTGCTCATAATATTAAAAGGATAGATTCTGTTATATCTACTACCTACTGATGGTTTCCTTCTCATTTTGTAGTTGTTCAAAAACCTGTAGTGCAAATTAAGAAGAAAAAAAACATCAGACCTCCCATGGATAACATCAAGAAAGTAAAACCAATTATTGAACGAATAAAAGCTGCCAAAAAAGAGGAGGACAAGATCATGAGAATAACATCTAAAACAGAGGAGGAGACCATCATGAAGGTAACATCCAAAACAGAGGAGGAGATCACGAAGAGAACATCCCGCCTGAAACGGTTCCGTAAATGGATAAAAAAAAGTACCCAGAAGAAGAACATGGGGAAAGAAAAGGAGCGCACTAACCATCTCTGCAAATATATGACCACCTGCTGCAGTTGTCGGTCCATGGACTAAATGGAGTTAACTTATTACCATCATGCCCATTAGTTTTAAAGCCCTGAAACACCATCTACAGTGGCCATATCTGTCTGTCCCTCTGTTTGTCTGTCTGTCTATCTGTATGTCTGTCTTTCCCCCTGTCTGTCTGTCTATCTATCGTAGAATACATAGGTAGATTGAAGACACCTGGAGGGGGTGTACATCTCATCTACATTTTTTTAATGTAGGTGAGATGAAAAATCCAGGAAAGTTGGGTTTCCTCAGTAAATTTTCTTTGCTGAGGACTTTAGTAACTTTGTTTTCCGGGCCTGCATTTTTTTGGAATGGCAGGTAGGTTGGAAGTGGGACCTGTCATTCCCTCCCCCTCCAGTACATCCCCCCCCCTTCCCCACCAATTAGCCCAGGTGATGTTGTTACTGGGGCATAAAACTGTTGACAAGTCCAGTCAAGGTCTGAGTCTAGGAAGGCACAGTAGCCGCAGTGGAACGTCTGTGCTCTGAACACTGTTATGTGTAAACTGATCTCTATGTGATGTCACTGTTTTGTTGCTGGACTAAATAAATCCAAGTTGTATTTTTAACCTCTGAAGCCTCTGAATGTTGTCATTGCTAACCCCCATCCCATATATACCGATCCCGACAATATCTACGCCATTAGTTGGAATGATCCACCTGGAATCAGTGACTGGCTCTGTTACTTAGTCCATACAAGCAGTACAGCAGGATCTACTGACATGAATAAGAGATCTGCTACTAGCATTGTTCCAGCTGGTTCTAGAGCCCAGAAAAGAAGCTGTACAGAGGACCACTGCCTCAGACCTTAAAGGGGTTTTCCAGCGTTAACCCCCTTTATAATTTGGCTCTGGAATATGGCATATATAAAACAAGAAACGCACTTATCTGCTCCCTTCTGCTCACTTCCAGTATTAAGGCTCCATTCATGTGTGCATATACCGATCCCTCCTGATATAGACATGTGACCACTGCAGCCAATCATAGGCTGTCACATGCTTGTATAGAGATGTGCCAAGAAGCAAAGACCGGCGGAGAATCCAGGAAGCATGGGAACTGGGATATTACTCACTCCATATGTAAGTATTACTTTGTGCATTTTTCAAGCATTCTAAGTGGTTTTTAAATAACTAAACATCTCCAGGGACACAATATTACACGTATGTTCCAGAGTGGGCATTTCTGGAATGTATTGTGGAAGATGCTGGGGAGAATGGGACTTGACTTATCAATGGAGAGTGAAATATTGGGAGGCATGGTGACTCCATGGCTGGTATGTGTGATTTACAGGATGTTTTTGCTCCTGTTGCAGGCTGTGAATATATTATATATCTGCAGGGTGTATAAGCCTATCATAGCTGATTCCGTGTCACAGTAGCATGTAGAGCAGTGGTCTTCAAACAGAGCCACGTGTGACTTTCAAATCATGGTTGAATGAGTAGCTGTAGAAGCCTTAAATTATGACCATAAGCAGCGGCTACATTATTTGCAGCCATATCCTAACCCCCAATAACATATTCTGTCCCAGTTTATTAAATGGGCTGTTCAGCTTTGGAGGCCTTTCTATAAGTAACCTCCTCTTCACCCCCACGTAACCTGGACCTGCAGAGGGAAGTGTACTTACCTGCTCCCCACTGGGTTTCAGCTCCTTTGGTTCCGTCAATGCCTTGTTGCTGTCTCCGTATGTCAACATCCAATTTGATTCAGGTCATGTGGGTCACGTGACATGTCACCCATGGGTCACGTGACATGACACATGGGGGTCACGTCGCTGATGTTCAGTAATGTGAAGATTCTTTCAGAACTTTTTTTTTATTATTAAAAAAAAAACGAGTTCTCGTCTTTTCACCCAGAACACATTTGATTTTGCACAAAATGGGAACATATTCATATCTTGGCTATATCTGCTTTATTTGGACCCCATAGATTGAAATGGGAATCCTAGAGCATCACAGTGAAAACCCACAGACTTCACTGGGAGTGTTTGTTCGGCATGAGGGACCAAAGCAGTGCAAGTCTATAAGGTTTTTTCCATTGATCCATGGTCAGTAGAAAAACAAGGATGTGTGAATAGACACAAAAAAATTATGGATACTGTGACAAAACCCCTGTTTTAGGTATGTCCAGACTCGTCTGCTGTTCATGTAGTTAACCCTATTTCGCCCCTTAAATGTTCACAAACCACCTCATCTGCCTGTGACGCAGTTAGCGAACACAATGGACATTAGCGAACACAATGGATATTGCCTATGATACATTTAGCAAACACAATTTGTCTGGGTCATTGACCGCATGGAACTACACAATTTTTCTGGGTCATTGACCGCATGGAACTATGTCCAGCCCCTTTATCCAATTATCTCCAGGATAGAGAGGAGAGATTTTACTGCTCATGTGGGAGTGTGTTATATCTTACTGTATATTGATTGGTCACTGTATTTTGTGTGCCTGTTCCCCACAAGGGCCCCGTGAGAGTAACCCTTGCTGGAGGCCGATCAGATCAGCGTGGGTCCGACTGTTTGAGGAGAAGGCAGCACACATATGAGAGCTGTTTTCTCTGCTCTGTTTACCTGCTTGTTGCAGAAATTTCAGTGGTGAGCAGGCAAACAGAGTAGAGAAGGCAGTGGTGGTACGAAATAACAAAAAACGGACAACCCCTACTTGGAAAACATTACATACAGCGCTACAGAACATACAGGAGAATACAGCCCCACATATGTACCTCTTACATCCAGTGATGTCTTCTCTAATGTAGATATTCTCATCCTCATCTTTTCCTGTCAGACCAGACCGCCATGATGATTTATTATTTCAACCGCGTCTCGTCTCTGAAGAGTTTAACAAAGCGACATCTTAGTTTCCTACTTTTCCATCATCTTCCTCATCTTCTGAACACCCCATCCTGCCTCCACCAATACTATCCTGCAGAAACAGTCGCCATGAAAATACTAGTACAACACACATATTGCGCCAGTACAAAAAATACCCCCTTACCTTTCAGATCAGACCCCCATTTCAAACCTCAGATGAGACCCCCATTAGACCTCCAGATCCCCATATCAGACCCCTATTAAAACTTAGACCAGACCTCCATACCCCCATTAGACCTCCAGACCCCCATATCAGACCCCTATTAAAACTTAGACCAGACCTCCATACCCCCCATTAGACCTCCAGACCCCCATATTAGACCTCAGACTAGACCTCTAGACCCCCAATCAGACCCCCATTAAAACTCCAAGTCCCCATATCAGACCTCAGAGCAGACCTCCAGACCCCCATTAGACCTAAGACCAGACCTCCAGACCCCCATTAGACTTCCAGACCCCCCAATCATACCCCTATTAGACTCTCAGACCCCCATTAAACCTCCAGAACCCAATGTTAGACCTTAGACTAGACCTCCAGACCAAAGAATTCAATTGTTGAGTTTCCCTTTCTTCTCCTTTTGGTCCAGACCATCATGTGCAGATGTCTTTGGTCAGGAGTGTGCCACCTCCTCTGCTATATAAGAAGACACCAGGATTAATAGATGGCACACTATAGATGGGACGATTACAGATTTTACATTAGAGACCAGGAGACCAGGTTAAACCTCTGACTTCACTGATTGCTTCTGCAGTCAATCCCCACCCGCTATAACACACTTTCACACTGCCATCCTGGAGCGTTTTCTAATACGGTGCCCACTTCGGCACCAAAAATACTGTACTGCCAAGATAAAAGTACAAGAAGAAGCAGCTACAGAACTAGAAAATGATGGGGCCTAATACAGACTTTAGACATCAAACCTCAGACCAGATCCCACCCCAAGTTAGCCCCGAATTAATGTGGCTATCTAAAAGGAGCCGTCCAAAATGAAAGGTGGAATCTGATTGGTTGCTATGGGCAACTAAGCCAGTTCTACTTTACACTAGTTTGATAAATAACCCCTTATATTCTTATGACTTTATTAAAGGTTTACCAAAAGCGGCATTCCCCTTTAAACATCACTGCTCTATAAACAGTTCTTTATTCAGACTAGATCTCTGATGACATCAGCAGTAGCAAGAAGCCCCGCCCCCTTAGAATACTGAAGCTGTGTGACATCACAATGCTGTGTCCAGGCTTCTATGTGTTGGAGAACACTGGATTCTTTTGAGGGTTAGTTGTTGGAGATGATGGATTCGAGAAGAATTGCTCTTGTATTTCTATTATTTTTTACATTTTATGTTCAAGGAAAGCCCACAAAAACACCTGCAGGTAATGGATATTATCACTGGGGGTTTATCTTACTGAATGGTGGCTGAATATTGTATTTATCCTTACATGATTACGGGTCATAGAGGCAAACCTGGCTGGTATCTCTGTGGCTTGGAGCTCAGGTTATAGGACAGTGGGCTGTGTGCGGCATTGTAGCTGAGCCCCATTTAATTTGATGGCGCTGAACTGCAATACCGTACACAACCCCTGGACAAGAGGGAGGATATTTCAGAAAGAAAGCTGCAAGGTTTCTAATCTCATACAATGGCCTTAAATGATGACATTTTGTCTGTAGCCACCACTAGTGGGCACTTACTAAATACTGATTTATTGTTATCTTCTGTCTCCCCGTGTCCCCATTTTGGGGTTCAGCTGCCGCTATCATTGATTTAATGTCTTTATTTTCCTTCATTTTTTCATGGACAGTGACTTTCCCAGGATCAGGGAGGACAACCCCCGGTCCGGACAGCGCCGGTGCAAATAACAGTGAGTAGACAATTCCTTCCTCTCCTAATTCTACTCTCATCATCCTCTACCAAGCCCTGACTGTAGTGGAGAACAGCCACTAAGCTGCTCCTTTGGGGGATCGGTCCTATAAAATGATGCTGGAACATATAATGATGTGCCCCTTATCCAGACGTTACCAGCCCACAGTCCAGCAATTACCCCTCCATGCCCAGCCAAGCTGCCAGTGCCTACCTGCTGATGTCCTCATAAAGGTCACTGCTGGCCTCAGGAGGATCTAGAGATGTTGGATAATGTCTTGTAGAATATGTTCTCTATGATAACAATTGATAACGAGCATCTTGTGTCTTTATTACCAGTCATGTACCGCGTTGTCCTGCCGCTAGTAGAATTCCTATTGGTCGCCGCCGTGATTATCATCTTTTGCTGGTGAGTTTCCAATTTTCTTCTACTCTACACATCACATTATTTTCTATACACTGTACTGTCTGACCTACAGGGGGCGCAGTAACTACTGCAGCCAGGTTATAATACAAGGGCCGGATGGGGCAGGGATATAATCAGGTAACCGCTTGTCCCTCCTTTCCCGATGCTGTATTATGATATAATATAGACTATGGCACTATATCCTTCCTGCCTGTTATATACTGCAGCTTTATATCTCACCCCCTGTAGTGGGGGAGGGGGGGTCATGGGTATATTTTGATGGGGAACTAAAGATTGTCATCTGTACCGACTTATGTCAGGACATTTCTCTGTCTCACAGTTACAAGTACAAGGCCTGGCGCCGGCGTGAACAAAAACAGGCAGCTGATCTAGAGATGGTTCGAGTGGAGAAGCCAGGTAATAATTTCTATATAATAACATATATAAGCGGGGTACAGGCAGAGCTTAGGGTTACCTCTCATATCTGCTCATCACACACTTTGGGGTCCTTCTATTACTCAGAATTTTGCAGAATTCAGAGATGAGACAGCTCATGTCTGCTGATTAGCTGCATCACTATATTACTGCATTGCTCATAATATTAAAAGGATAGATTCTGTTATATCTACTACCTACTGATGGTTTCCTTCTCATTTTGTAGTTGTTCAAAAACCTGTAGTGCAAATTAAGAAGAAAAAAAACATCAGACCTCCCATGGATAACATCAAGAAAGTAAAACCAATTATTGAACGAATAAAAGCTGCCAAAAAAGAGGAGGACAAGATCATTAGAATAACATCTAAAACAGAGGAGGAGACGATCATGAAGGTAACATCCAAAACAGAGGAGGAGATCACGAAGAGAACATCCCGCCTGAAACGGTTCCGTAAATGGATAAAAAAAAGTACCCAGAAGAAGAACATGGGGAAAGAAAAGGAGCGCACTAACCATCTCTGCAAATATATGACCACCTGCTGCAGTTGTCGGTCCATGGACTAAATGGAGTTAACTTATTACCATCATGCCCATTAGTTTTAAAGCCCTGAAACACCATCTACAGTGGCCATATCTGTCTGTCCCTCTGTTTGTCTGTCTGTCTATCTGTATGTCTGTCTTTCCCCCTGTCTGTCTGTCTATCTATCGTAGAATACATAGGTAGATTGAAGACACCTGGAGGGGGTGTACATCTCATCTACATTTTTTTAATGTAGGTGAGATGAAAAATCCAGGAAAGTTGGGTTTCCTCAGTAAATTTTCTTTGCTGAGGACTTTAGTAACTTTGTTTTCCGGGCCTGCATTTTTTTGGAATGGCAGGTAGGTTGGAAGTGGGACCTGTCATTCCCTCCCCCTCCAGTACATCCCCCCCCCTTCCCCACCAATTAGCCCAGGTGATGTTGTTACTGGGGCATAAAACTGTTGACAAGTCCAGTCAAGGTCTGAGTCTAGGAAGGCACAGTAGCCGCAGTGGAACGTCTGTGCTCTGAATACTGTTATGTGTAAACTGATCTCTATGTGATGTCACTGTTTTGTTGCTGGACTAAATAAATCCAAGTTGTATTTTTAACCTCTGAAGCCTCTGAATGTTGTCATTGCTAACCCCCATCCCATATATACCGATCCCGACAATATCTACGCCATTAGTTGGAATGATCCACCTGGAATCAGTGACTGGCTCTGTTACTTAGTCCATACAAGCAGTACAGCAGGATCTACTGACATGAATAAGAGATCTGCTACTAGCATTGTTCCAGCTGGTTCTAGAGCCCAGAAAAGAAGCTGTACAGAGGACCACTGCCTCAGACCTTAAAGGGGTTTTCCAGCGTTAACCCCCTTTATAATTTGGCTCTGGAATATGGCATATATAAAACAAGAAACGCACTTATCTGCTCCCTTCTGCTCACTTCCAGTATTAAGGCTCCATTCATGTGTGCATATACCGATCCCTCCTGATATAGACATGTGACCACTGAAGCCAATCATAGGCTGTCACATGCTTGTATAGAGATGTGCCAAGAAGCAAAGACCGGCGGAGAATCCAGGAAGCATGGGAACTGGGATATTACTCACTCCATATGTAAGTATTACTTTGTGCATTTTTCAAGCATTCTAAGTGGTTTTTAAATAACTAAACATCTCCAGGGACACAATATTACACGTATGTTCCAGAGTGGGCATTTCTGGAATGTATTGTGGAAGATGCTGGGGAGAATGGGACTTGACTTATCAATGGAGAGTGAAATATTGGGAGGCATGGTGACTCCATGGCTGGTATGTGTGATTTACAGGATGTTTTTGCTCCTGTTGCAGGCTGTGAATATATTATATATCTGCAGGGTGTATAAGCCTATCATAGCTGATTCCGTGTCACAGTAGCATGTAGAGCAGTGGTCTCCAAACAGAGCCACGTGTGACTTTCAAATCATGGTTGAACGATTAGCTGTAGAAGCCTTAAATTATGACCATAAGCAGCGGCTACATTATTTGCAGCCATATCCTAACCCCCAATAACATATTCTGTCCCAGTTTATTAAATGGGCTGTTCAGCTTTGGAGGCCTTTCTATCAGTAACCTCCTCTTCACCCCCACGTAACCTGGACCTGCAGAGGGAAGTGTACTTACCTGCTCCCCACTGGGTTTCGGCTCCTTTGGTTCCGTCAATGCCTTGTTGCTGTCTCCGTATGTCAACATCCAATTTGATTCAGGTCATGTGGGTCACGTGACATGTCACCCATGGGTCACGTGACATGACACATGGGGGTCACGTCGCTGATGTTCAGTAATGTGAAGATTCTTTCAGAACTTTTTTTTTATTATTAAAAAAAAAACGAGTTCTCGTCTTTTCACCCAGAACACATTTGATTTTGCACAAAATGGGAACATATTCATATCTTGGCTATATCTGCTTTATTTGGACCCCATAGATTGAAATGGGAATCCTAGAGCATCACAGTGAAAACCCACAGACTTCACTGGGAGTGTTTGTTCGGCATGAGGGACCAAAGCAGTGCAAGTCTATAAGGTTTTTTCCATTGATCCATGGTCAGTAGAAAAACAAGGATGTGTGAATAGACACAAAAAAATTATGGATACTGTGACAAAACCCCTGTTTTAGGTATGTCCAGACTCGTCTGCTGTTCATGTAGTTAACCCTATTTCGCCCCTTAAATGTTCACAAACCACCTCATCTGCCTGTGACGCAGTTAGCGAACACAATGGAAATTAGCAAACACAATGGATATTGCCTATCATACATTTAGCAAACACAATTTGTCTGGGTCATTGACCGCATGGAACTACACAATTTTTCTGGGTCATTGACCGCATGGAACTATGTCCAGCCCCTTTATCCAATTATCTCCAGGATAGAGAGGAGAGATTTTACTGCTCATGTGGGAGTGTGTTATATCTTACTGTATATTGATTGGTCACTGCATTTTGTGTGCCTGTTCCCCACAAGGGCCCCGTGAGAGTAACCCTTGCTGGAGGCCGATCAGATCAGCGTGGGTCCGACTGTTTGAGGAGAAGGCAGCACACATATGAGAGCTGTTTTCTCTGCTCTGTTTACCGGCTTGTTGCAGAAATTTCAGTGGTGAGCAGGCAAACAGAGTAGAGAAGGCAGTGGTGGTACGAAATAACAAAAAACGGACAACCCCTACTTGGAAAACATTACATACAGCGCTACAGAACATACAGGAGAATACAGCCCCACATATGTACCTCTTACATCCAGTGATGTCTCCTCTAATGTAGATATTCTCATCCTCATCTTTTCCTGTCAGACCAGACCGCCATGATGATTTATTATTTCAACCGCGTCTCGTCTCTGAAGAGTTTAACAAAGCGACATCTTAGTTTCCTACTTTTCCATCATCTTCCTCATCTTCTGAACACCCCATCCTGCCTCCACCAATACTATCCTGCAGAAACAGTCGCCATGAAAATACTAGTACAACACACATATTGCGCCAGTACAAAAAATACCCCCTTACCTTTCAGATCAGACCCCCATTTCAGACCTCAGATGAGACCCCCATTAGACCTCCAGATCCCCATATCAGACCCCTATTAAAACTTAGACCAGACCTCCATACCCCCATTAGACCTCCAGACCCCCATATCAGACCCCTATTAAAACTTAGACCAGACCTCCATACCCCCATTAGACCTCCAGACCCCCATATTAGACCTCAGACTAGACCTCTAGACCCCCAATCAGACCCCCATTAAAACTCCAAGTCCCCATATCAGACCTCAGAGCAGACCTCCAGACCCCCATTAGACCTAAGACCAGACCTCCAGACCCCCATTAGACTTCCAGACCCCCCAATCATACCCCTATTAGACCCCCATACCCCCATTAAACCTCCAGAACCCAATGTTAGACCTTAGACTAGACCTCCAGACCAAAGAATTCAATTGTTGAGTTTCCCTTTCTTCTCCTTTTGGTCCAGACCATCATGTGCAGATGTCTTTGGTCAGGAGTGTGCCACCTCCTCTGCTATATAAGAAGACACCAGGATTAATAGATGGCACACTATAGATGGGACGATTACAGATTTTACATTAGAGACCAGGAGACCAGGTTAAACCTCTGACTTCACTGATTGCTTCTGCAGTCAATCCCCACCCGCTATAACACACTTTCACACTGCCATCCTGGAGCGTTTTCTAATACGGTGCCCACTTCGGCACCAAAAATACTGTACTGCCAAGATAAAAGTACAAGAAGAAGCAGCTACAGAACTAGAAAATGATGGGGCCTAATACAGACTTTAGACATCAAACCTCAGACCAGATCCCACCCCAAGTTAGCCCCGAATTAATGTGGCTATCTAAAAGGAGCCGTCCAAAATGAAAGGTGGAATCTGATTGGTTGCTATGGGCAACTAAGCCAGTTCTACTTTACACTAGTTTGATAAATAACCCCTTATATTCTTATGACTTTATTAAAGGTTTACCAAAAGCGGCATTCCCCTTTAAACATCACTGCTCTATAAACAGTTCTTTATTCAGACTAGATCTCTGATGACATAAGCAGTAGCAAGAAGCCCCGCCCCCTTAGAATACTGAAGCTGTGTGACATCACAATGCTGTGTCCAGGCTTCTATGTGTTGGAGAACACTGGATTCTTTTGAGGGTTAGTTGTTGGAGATGATGGATTCGAGAAGAATTGCTCTTGTATTTCTATTATTTTTTACATTTTATGTTCAAGGAAAGCCCACAAAAACACCTGCAGGTAATGGATATTATCACTGGGGGTTTATCTTACTGAATGGTGGCTGAATATTGTATTTATCCTTACATGATTACGGGTCATAGAGGCAAACCTGGCTGGTATCTCTGTGGCTTGGAGCTCAGGTTATAGGACAGTGGGCTGTGTGCGGCATTGTAGCTGAGCCCCATTTAATTTGATGGCGCTGAACTGCAATACCGTACACAACCCCTGGACAAGAGGGAGGATATTTCAGAAAGAAAGCTGCAAGGTTTCTAATCTCATACAATGGCCTTAAATGATGACATTTTGTCTGTAGCCACCACTAGTGGGCACTTACTAAATACTGATTTATTGTTATCTTCTGTCTCCCCGTGTCCCCATTTTGGGGTTCAGCTGCCGCTATCATTGATTTAATGTCTTTATTTTCCTTCATTTTTTCATGGACAGTGACTTTCCCAGGATCAGGGAGGACAACCCCCGGTCCGGACAGCGCCGGTGCAAATAACAGTGAGTAGACAATTCCTTCCTCTCCTAATTCTACTCTCATCATCCTCTACCAAGCCCTGACTGTAGTGGAGAACAGCCACTAAGCTGCTCCTTTGGGGGATCGGTCCTATAAAATGATGCTGGAACATATAATGATGTGCCCCTTATCCAGACGTTACCAGCCCACAGTCCAGCAATTACCCCTCCATGCCCAGCCAAGCTGCCAGTGCCTACCTGCTGATGTCCTCATAAAGGTCACTGCTGGCATCAGGAGGATCTAGAGATGTTGGATAATGTCTTGTAGAATATGTTCTCTATGATAACAATTGATAACGAGCATCTTGTGTCTTTATTACCAGTCATGTACCGCGTTGTCCTGCCGCTAGTAGTATTCCTATTGGTCGCCGCCGTGATTATCATCTTTTGCTGGTGAGTTTCCAATTTTCTTCTACTCTACACATCACATTATTTTCTATACACTGTACTGTCTGACCTACAGGGGGCGCAGTAACTACTGCAGCCAGGTTATAATACAGGGGCCGGATGGGGCAGGGATATAATCAGGTAACCGCTTGTCCCCCCTTTCCCGATGCTGTATTATGATATAATATAGACTATGGCACTATATCCTTCCTGCCTGTTATATACTGCAGCTTTATATCTCACCCCCTGTAGTGGGGGAGGGGGGTCATGGGTATATTTTGATGGGGAACTAAAGATTGTCATCTGTACCGACTTATGTCAGGACATTTCTCTGTCTCACAGTTACAAGTACAAGGCCTGGCGCCGGCGTGAACAAAAACAGGCAGCTGATCTAGAGATGGTTCGAGTGGAGAAGCCAGGTAATAATTTCTATATAATAACATATATAAGCGGGGTACAGGCAGAGCTTAGGGTTACCTCTCATATCTGCTCATCACACACTTTGGGGACCTTCTATTACTCAGAATTTTGCAGAATTCAGAGATGAGACAGCTCATGTCTGCTGATTAGCTGCATCACTATATTACTGCATTGCTCATAATATTAAAAGGATAGATTCTGTTATATCTACCTCCTACTGATGGTTTCCTTCTCATTTTGTAGTTGTTCAAAAACCTGTAGTGCAAATTAAGAAGAAAAAAAACATCAGACCTCCCATGGATAACATCAAGAAAGTAAAACCAATTATTGAACGAATAAAAGCTGCCAAAAAAGCGGAGGACAAGATCATTAGAATAACATCTAAAACAGAGGAGGAGACGATCATGAAGGTAACATCCAAAACAGAGGAGGAGATCACGAAGAGAACATCCCGCCTGAAACGGTTCCGTAAATGGATAAAAAAAAGTACCCAGAAGAAGAACATGGGGAAAGAAAAGGAGCGCACTAACCATCTCTGCAAATATATGACCACCTGCTGCAGTTGTCGGTCCATGGACTAAATGGAGTTAACTTATTACCATCATGCCCATTAGTTTTAAAGCCCTGAAACACCATCTACAGTGGCCATATCTGTCTGTCCCTCTGTTTGTCTGTCTGTCTATCTGTATGTCTGTCTTTCCCCCTGTCTGTCTGTCTATCTATCGTAGAATACATAGGTAGATTGAAGACACCTGGAGGGGGTGTACATCTCATCTACATTTTTTTAATGTAGGTGAGATGAAAAATCCAGGAAAGTTGGGTTTCCTCAGTAAATTTTCTTTGCTGAGGACTTTAGTAACTTTGTTTTCCGGGCCTGCATTTTTTTGGAATGGCAGGTAGGTTGGAAGTGGGACCTGTCATTCCCTCCCCCTCCAGTACACCCCCCCCCCTTCCCCACCAATTAGCCCAGGTGATGTTGTTACTGGGGCATAAAACTGTTGACAAGTCCAGTCAAGGTCTGAGTCTAGGAAGGCACAGTAGCCGCAGTGGAACGTCTGTGCTCTGAACACTGTTATGTGTAAACTGATCTCTATGTGATGTCACTGTTTTGTTGCTGGACTAAATAAATCCAAGTTGTATTTTTAACCTCTGAAGCCTCTGAATGTTGTCATTGCTAACCCCCATCCCATATATACCGATCCCGACAATATCTACGCCATTAGTTGGAATGATCCACCTGGAATCAGTGACTGGCTCTGTTACTTAGTCCATACAAGCAGTACAGCAGGATCTACTGACATGAATAAGAGATCTGCTACTAGCATTGTTCCAGCTGGTTCTAGAGCCCAGAAAAGAAGCTGTACAGAGGACCACTGCCTCAGACCTTAAAGGGGTTTTCCAGCGTTAACCCCCTTTATAATTTGGCTCTGGAATATGGCATATATAAAACAAGAAACGCACTTATCTGCTCCCTTCTGCTCACTTCCAGTATTAAGGCTCCATTCATGTGTGCATATACCGATCCCTCCTGATATAGACATGTGACCACTGCAGCCAATCATAGGCTGTCACATGCTTGTATAGAGATGTGCCAAGAAGCAAAGACCGGCGGAGAATCCAGGAAGCATGGGAACTGGGATATTACTCACTCCATATGTAAGTATTACTTTGTGCATTTTTCAAGCATTCTAAGTGGTTTTTAAATAACTAAACATCTCCAGGGACACAATATTACACGTATGTTCCAGAGTGGGCATTTCTGGAATGTATTGTGGAAGATGCTGGGGAGAATGGGACTTGACTTATCAATGGAGAGTGAAATATTGGGAGGCATGGTGACTCCATGGCTGGTATGTGTGATTTACAGGATGTTTTTGCTCCTGTTGCAGGCTGTGAATATATTATATATCTGCAGGGTGTATAAGCCTATCATAGCTGATTCCGTGTCACAGTAGCATGTAGAGCAGTGGTCTCCAAACAGAGCCACGTGTGACTTTCAAATCATGGTTGAACGATTAGCTGTAGAAGCCTTAAATTATGACCATAAGCAGCGGCTACATTATTTGCAGCCATATCCTAACCCCCAATAACATATTCTGTCCCAGTTTATTAAATGGGCTGTTCAGCTTTGGAGGCCTTTCTATCAGTAACCTCCTCTTCACCCCCACGTAACCTGGACCTGCAGAGGGAAGTGTACTTACCTGCTCCCCACTGGGTTTCGGCTCCTTTGGTTCCGTCAATGCCTTGTTGCTGTCTCCGTATGTCAACATCCAATTTGATTCAGGTCATGTGGGTCACGTGACATGTCACCCATGGGTCACGTGACATGACACATGGGGGTCACGTCGCTGATGTTCAGTAATGTGAAGATTCTTTCAGAACTTTTTTTTTATTATTAAAAAAAAAACGAGTTCTCGTCTTTTCACCCAGAACACATTTGATTTTGCACAAAATGGGAACATATTCATATCTTGGCTATATCTGCTTTATTTGGACCCCATAGATTGAAATGGGAATCCTAGAGCATCACAGTGAAAACCCACAGACTTCACTGGGAGTGTTTGTTCGGCATGAGGGACCAAAGCAGTGCAAGTCTATAAGGTTTTTTCCATTGATCCATGGTCAGTAGAAAAACAAGGATGTGTGAATAGACACAAAAAAATTATGGATACTGTGACAAAACCCCTGTTTTAGGTATGTCCAGACTCGTCTGCTGTTCATGTAGTTAACCCTATTTCGCCCCTTAAATGTTCACAAACCACCTCATCTGCCTGTGACGCAGTTAGCGAACACAATGGACATTAGCGAACACAATGGATATTGCCTATGATACATTTAGCAAACACAATTTGTCTGGGTCATTGACCGCATGGAACTACACAATTTTTCTGGGTCATTGACCGCATGGAACTATGTCCAGCCCCTTTATCCAATTATCTCCAGGATAGAGAGGAGAGATTTTACTGCTCATGTGGGAGTGTGTTATATCTTACTGTATATTGATTGGTCACTGCATTTTGTGTGCCTGTTCCCCACAAGGGCCCCGTGAGAGTAACCCTTGCTGGAGGCCGATCAGATCAGCGTGGGTCCGACTGTTTGAGGAGAAGGCAGCACACGTATGAGAGCTGTTTTCTCTGCTCTGTTTACCGGCTTGTTGCAGAAATTTCAGTGGTGAGCAGGCAAACAGAGTAGAGAAGGCAGTGGTGGTACGAAATAACAAAAAACGGACAACCCCTACTTGGAAAACATTACATACAGCGCTACAGAACATACAGGAGAATACAGCCCCACATATGTACCTCTTACATCCAGTGATGTCTCCTCTAATGTAGATATTCTCATCCTCATCTTTTCCTGTCAGACCAGACCGCCATGATGATTTATTATTTCAACCGCGTCTCGTCTCTGAAGAGTTTAACAAAGCGACATCTTAGTTTCCTACTTTTCCATCATCTTCCTCATCTTCTGAACACCCCATCCTGCCTCCACCAATACTATCCTGCAGAAACAGTCGCCATGAAAATACTAGTACAACACACATATTGCGCCAGTACAAAAAATACCCCCTTACCTTTCAGATCAGACCCCCATTTCAGACCTCAGATGAGACCCCCATTAGACCTCCAGATCCCCATATCAGACCCCTATTAAAACTTAGACCAGACCTCCATACCCCCATTAGACCTCCAGACCCCCATATCAGACCCCTATTAAAACTTAGACCAGACCTCCATACCCCCAATTAGACCTCCAGACCCCCATATTAGACCTCAGACTAGACCTCTAGACCCCCAATCAGACCCCCATTAAAACTCCAAGTCCCCATATCAGACCTCAGAGCAGACCTCCAGACCCCCATTAGACCTAAGACCAGACCTCCAGACCCCCATTAGACTTCCAGACCCCCCAATCATACCCCTATTAGACTCTCAGACCCCCATTAAACCTCCAGAACCCAATGTTAGACCTTAGACTAGACCTCCAGACCAAAGAATTCAATTGTTGAGTTTCCCTTTCTTCTCCTTTTGGTCCAGACCATCATGTGCAGATGTCTTTGGTCAGGAGTGTGCCACCTCCTCTGCTATATAAGAAGACACCAGGATTAATAGATGGCACACTATAGATGGGACGATTACAGATTTTACATTAGAGACCAGGAGACCAGGTTAAACCTCTGACTTCACTGATTGCTTCTGCAGTCAATCCCCACCCGCTATAACACACTTTCACACTGCCATCCTGGAGCGTTTTCTAATACGGTGCCCACTTCGGCACCAAAAATACTGTACTGCCAAGATAAAAGTACAAGAAGAAGCAGCTACAGAACTAGAAAATGATGGGGCCTAATACAGACTTTAGACATCAAACCTCAGACCAGATCCCACCCCAAGTTAGCCCCGAATTAATGTGGCTATCTAAAAGGAGCCGTCCAAAATGAAAGGTGGAATCTGATTGGTTGCTATGGGCAACTAAGCCAGTTCTACTTTACACTAGTTTGATAAATAACCCCTTATATTCTTATGACTTTATTAAAGGTTTACCAAAAGCGGCATTCCCCTTTAAACATCACTGCTCTATAAACAGTTCTTTATTCAGACTAGATCTCTGATGACATCAGCAGTAGCAAGAAGCCCCGCCCCCTTAGAATACTGAAGCTGTGTGACATCACAATGCTGTGTCCAGGCTTCTATGTGTTGGAGAACACTGGATTCTTTTGAGGGTTAGTTGTTGGAGATGATGGATTCGAGAAGAATTGCTCTTGTATTTCTATTATTTTTTACATTTTATGTTCAAGGAAAGCCCACAAAAACACCTGCAGGTAATGGATATTATCACTGGGGGTTTATCTTACTGAATGGTGGCTGAATATTGTATTTATCCTTACATGATTACGGGTCATAGAGGCAAACCTGGCTGGTATCTCTGTGGCTTGGAGCTCAGGTTATAGGACAGTGGGCTGTGTGCGGCATTGTAGCTGAGCCCCATTTAATTTGATGGCGCTGAACTGCAATACCGTACACAACCCCTGGACAAGAGGGAGGATATTTCAGAAAGAAAGCTGCAAGGTTTCTAATCTCATACAATGGCCTTAAATGATGACATTTTGTCTGTAGCCACCACTAGTGGGCACTTACTAAATACTGATTTATTGTTATCTTCTGTCTCCCCGTGTCCCCATTTTGGGGTTCAGCTGCCGCTATCATTGATTTAATGTCTTTATTTTCCTTCATTTTTTCATGGACAGTGACTTTCCCAGGATCAGGGAGGACAACCCCCGGTCCGGACAGCGCCGGTGCAAATAACAGTGAGTAGACAATTCCTTCCTCTCCTAATTCTACTCTCATCATCCTCTACCAAGCCCTGACTGTAGTGGAGAACAGCCACTAAGCTGCTCCTTTGGGGGATCGGTCCTATAAAATGATGCTGGAACATATAATGATGTGCCCCTTATCCAGACGTTACCAGCCCACAGTCCAGCAATTACCCCTCCATGCCCAGCCAAGCTGCCAGTGCCTACCTGCTGATGTCCTCATAAAGGTCACTGCTGGCATCAGGAGGATCTAGAGATGTTGGATAATGTCTTGTAGAATATGTTCTCTATGATAACAATTGATAACGAGCATCTTGTGTCTTTATTACCAGTCATGTACCGCGTTGTCCTGCCGCTAGTAGTATTCCTATTGGTCGCCGCCGTGATTATCATCTTTTGCTGGTGAGTTTCCAATTTTCTTCTACTCTACACATCACATTATTTTCTATACACTGTACTGTCTGACCTACAGGGGGCGCAGTAACTACTGCAGCCAGGTTATAATACAGGGGCCGGATGGGGCAGGGATATAATCAGGTAACCGCTTGTCCCCCCTTTCCCGATGCTGTATTATGATATAATATAGACTATGGCACTATATCCTTCCTGCCTGTTATATACTGCAGCTTTATATCTCACCCCCTGTAGTGGGGGAGGGGGGTCATGGGTATATTTTGATGGGGAACTAAAGATTGTCATCTGTACCGACTTATGTCAGGACATTTCTCTGTCTCACAGTTACAAGTACAAGGCCTGGCGCCGGCGTGAACAAAAACAGGCAGCTGATCTAGAGATGGTTCGAGTGGAGAAGCCAGGTAATAATTTCTATATAATAACATATATAAGCGGGGTACAGGCAGAGCTTAGGGTTACCTCTCATATCTGCTCATCACACACTTTGGGGACCTTCTATTACTCAGAATTTTGCAGAATTCAGAGATGAGACAGCTCATGTCTGCTGATTAGCTGCATCACTATATTACTGCATTGCTCATAATATTAAAAGGATAGATTCTGTTATATCTACCTCCTACTGATGGTTTCCTTCTCATTTTGTAGTTGTTCAAAAACCTGTAGTGCAAATTAAGAAGAAAAAAAACATCAGACCTCCCATGGATAACATCAAGAAAGTAAAACCAATTATTGAACGAATAAAAGCTGCCAAAAAAGCGGAGGACAAGATCATTAGAATAACATCTAAAACAGAGGAGGAGACGATCATGAAGGTAACATCCAAAACAGAGGAGGAGATCACGAAGAGAACATCCCGCCTGAAACGGTTCCGTAAATGGATAAAAAAAAGTACCCAGAAGAAGAACATGGGGAAAGAAAAGGAGCGCACTAACCATCTCTGCAAATATATGACCACCTGCTGCAGTTGTCGGTCCATGGACTAAATGGAGTTAACTTATTACCATCATGCCCATTAGTTTTAAAGCCCTGAAACACCATCTACAGTGGCCATATCTGTCTGTCCCTCTGTTTGTCTGTCTGTCTATCTGTATGTCTGTCTTTCCCCCTGTCTGTCTGTCTATCTATCGTAGAATACATAGGTAGATTGAAGACACCTGGAGGGGGTGTACATCTCATCTACATTTTTTTAATGTAGGTGAGATGAAAAATCCAGGAAAGTTGGGTTTCCTCAGTAAATTTTCTTTGCTGAGGACTTTAGTAACTTTGTTTTCCGGGCCTGCATTTTTTTGGAATGGCAGGTAGGTTGGAAGTGGGACCTGTCATTCCCTCCCCCTCCAGTACATCCCCCCCCCTTCCCCACCAATTAGCCCAGGTGATGTTGTTACTGGGGCATAAAACTGTTGACAAGTCCAGTCAAGGTCTGAGTCTAGGAAGGCACAGTAGCCGCAGTGGAACGTCTGTGCTCTGAATACTGTTATGTGTAAACTGATCTCTATGTGATGTCACTGTTTTGTTGCTGGACTAAATAAATCCAAGTTGTATTTTTAACCTCTGAAGCCTCTGAATGTTGTCATTGCTAACCCCCATCCCATATATACCGATCCCGACAATATCTACGCCATTAGTTGGAATGATCCACCTGGAATCAGTGACTGGCTCTGTTACTTAGTCCATACAAGCAGTACAGCAGGATCTACTGACATGAATAAGAGATCTGCTACTAGCATTGTTCCAGCTGGTTCTAGAGCCCAGAAAAGAAGCTGTACAGAGGACCACTGCCTCAGACCTTAAAGGGGTTTTCCAGCGTTAACCCCCTTTATAATTTGGCTCTGGAATATGGCATATATAAAACAAGAAACGCACTTATCTGCTCCCTTCTGCTCACTTCCAGTATTAAGGCTCCATTCATGTGTGCATATACCGATCCCTCCTGATATAGACATGTGACCACTGCAGCCAATCATAGGCTGTCACATGCTTGTATAGAGATGTGCCAAGAAGCAAAGACCGGCGGAGAATCCAGGAAGCATGGGAACTGGGATATTACTCACTCCATATGTAAGTATTACTTTGTGCATTTTTCAAGCATTCTAAGTGGTTTTTAAATAACTAAACATCTCCAGGGACACAATATTACACGTATGTTCCAGAGTGGGCATTTCTGGAATGTATTGTGGAAGATGCTGGGGAGAATGGGACTTGACTTATCAATGGAGAGTGAAATATTGGGAGGCATGGTGACTCCATGGCTGGTATGTGTGATTTACAGGATGTTTTTGCTCCTGTTGCAGGCTGTGAATATATTATATATCTGCAGGGTGTATAAGCCTATCATAGCTGATTCCGTGTCACAGTAGCATGTAGAGCAGTGGTCTCCAAACAGAGCCACGTGTGACTTTCAAATCATGGTTGAACGATTAGCTGTAGAAGCCTTAAATTATGACCATAAGCAGCGGCTACATTATTTGCAGCCATATCCTAACCCCCAATAACATATTCTGTCCCAGTTTATTAAATGGGCTGTTCAGCTTTGGAGGCCTTTCTATCAGTAACCTCCTCTTCACCCCCACGTAACCTGGACCTGCAGAGGGAAGTGTACTTACCTGCTCCCCACTGGGTTTCGGCTCCTTTGGTTCCGTCAATGCCTTGTTGCTGTCTCCGTATGTCAACATCCAATTTGATTCAGGTCAAAATCGCCGCTCAGTACCTGCCTGCTTGCTCCGTTTGTATGCGGCAGCAGGTAGGGACTATTTCCTCTGTTTCGGGCGTGGAAGAGTATCTCTTCTCTTCTCTCTCCCGCGCCCGCTCCTCTGCTCTGCTCAGTCTGCTCTGCAGAATCAAGTCCCGGCCAGCTTGTCCTTCCCTGGCGCCGCGGAGTGATTCTTCTCCCTCCGCGGCGCCAGGGAAGAGAGTGAGAGAAGGAAAAGCACCACTGGCAGTGAAGAAAGGAAAAAAAATAAAAAATTTTGTGACACTCCGGGCAGCGAATCCAGGAATCCAGGGAGGCAGACAGCACAGCAGCCAGCGCTACTACTACAGTCTATCTACAGTGAAGGAGGAAGTGACTCTGTCCTGGGGCCAGGAATCAGGATAACAGGTATGAATGTACTTGTTTGGGGGGGGGGGGGTCAAGATCTACTGTCTGCAGGCTCACTCTAATTATTATTTCAGGCCTGGCTACCCCACTGTGAAAGTACTGAGTAGTGGTAGCATTTAAAGTGGAGGTTCACCCAAAAAATACATTTTTAACATTACATTCAGCCGAGTTGTCCTAGTAATGACAATCGGCTGTTTTTTTTCTCGTACATACCGTATTTTACCGCCGCTTCCGGGTAGGTCTTCTGCGGGACTGGGCGTTCCTATTTGATGACAGGCTTCCGACCGTCGCATACTGCGCGTCACGAGTTGCCAAAAGAAGCCGAACGTCGG
The DNA here is from genome assembly GCF_905171765.1 of Bufo bufo. Lineage (NCBI taxonomy): Eukaryota > Metazoa > Chordata > Amphibia > Anura > Bufonidae > Bufo > Bufo bufo. Next base: position 61,715 of record NW_024401191.1, read on the forward strand.
TGCGCAGGCGCCGTATAGAGCCGCACCGATGTTCGGCTTCTTTCGGCAACTCATGATGCACTGTATGCGACGGTCGGAAGCCTGTCAATCAGATAGGAACGCCCAGTCCCGCAGAAGACATACCCGGAAGCGGCGGCGGTGAAAAAAACCAGACGATTGTCATTAGGACAACTCGGCTGAATGTAATGTTAAAAATTTATTTTTGGGTGAACCCCCGCTTTAAGGAAAATGTTTCACTGCAAATATATACCTCCCAACCGTCCCGCAATTCCAAGTGTGTCCCGGGGTCCCGCGGACTAGACTAGAGTCCCAGAAAACAGGGCCCCAGGCGCAACCTTTAGGGGGACGACATTCCGTGCCTCCTCCTAATTTTCATTTTCTGTGTCCCTGATCTCACCCGCCATGTTTGGTGTCCGGTGCCCTGTGATTGGGCGTATGGGGGTCATGTGCGGCGTGGGGCTGGCCTGTCTGGGATCGTCTAGAAGTCCCGCCTCCGCACATGACCGCTATATGCCCAATCACAGCGCGACGGGAAATACGGACCATGGTGGCGGGAGACAATCAGAGTGTGAGCCGCAAGAGCTGCGGTCTTCCCCTCCGCCTGTTTCTCTGCTCTGTGTCCCTCGGCGGCAGAGGGGCAGGGCAACTCGGTTCTAAGAGATGGGAGCATGGATGATGGAGGTGCAGTCTTACACCATGGAGCAGGCTGCAGGTGGATGGCGCAGGCGGGGAGTCGGGACAGAGGTAAGGAGGACGGGTTTGAACGGAGCTGTGGGGAGGGGGTGTGTGAGTAGTGCAGGAAGTAGGACGCTTACTGTAGGAGTCAGGGGGGTCAGCGTCTGTGTCAGGTGGGGGTCAGCGTCTGTGTCAGGTGGGGGTCAGCGTCTGTGTCAGGTGGGGGTCAGCGTCTGTGTCAGGTGGGGGTCAGCGTCTCTGTCAGGTGGGGGTCAGCGTCTGTGTCAGGTGGGGTCAGTGTCTGTGTCAGGTGGGGTGCAGCGTCTGTGTCAGGTGGGGTGCAACATCTGTGTCAGGTGGGGGTCAGCGTCTGTGTCAGGTGGGGGTCAGCGTCTGTGTCAGGTGGGGGTCAGCGTCTGTGTCAGGTGGGGGTCAGCGTCTGTGTCAGGTGGGGGTCAGCGTCTGTGTCAGGTGGGGGTCAGCGTCTGTGTCAGGTGGGGGTCAGCGTCTGTGTCAGGTGGGGGTCAGCGTCTGTGTCAGGTGGGGGTCAGCGTCTGTGTCAGGTGGGGGTCAGCGTCTGTGTCAGGTGGGGGTCAGCGTCTGTGTCAGGTGGGGGTCAGCGTAATGTGAGTAGTGCAGAAAGTAGGAGTCAGGTGGATCAGTGTGTGTGTCAGGGGGTCAGATAGATCACATGTGTTAAAAACATGGAAAGAGTGCAGCGCTATGTGGTTAAAATCATGTGTGAAATAAATTTTATACCTTGAAATGTAAACAAATGATATGTGAAAAATGTATTAAAAGGAAAACTAATGCAGAGTCCAAAAAGAACATAACATAGTCTGTGAAGAGTTAATTTCAAAGGCACACTACACAGACCACACTGTGGAATCTAGGAGCCAGCTAAAAAAGTTAGGAGCCAGAAACGCACCCCGTCCCACCAAGCTCGCGCGCAGAAGCGAACACATACGTGAGCAGCGCCCGCATATGAAAGCGGTGTTAAAACCACACATGTGAGGTATCGCCGCGATCGTTAGAGCGAGAGCAATAATTCTAGCACTAGACCTCCTCTGTAACTCAAAACATGCAACCTGTAGAATTTTTTAGACCTTGCCTATGGAGATTTTAAAGGGTAAACGTTTGTTGCCATTCCACGAGCGGGTGCAATTTTTAAGCGTGACATGTGGGGTCAAAATTTACTTGGCGTAACATTATCTTTCACAATATAAAAAAAATCGGGCTAACTTTACTGTTGTCTTATTTTTTAAGTAAAAAAATAAGTGTATTTTTTCCCAAAAAAGTCGCTTGTAAGACCGCTGCGCATATACTGTGTGACAAAGTATTGCAACAACTGCTATTTTATTCTCTAGGGTGTTAGAGTAAAAAATATATATAATGTTTGGGGGTTCTAATTAGAGGGAAGGAGATGGCAGTGAAAACACAAGGAAGCTCTATTAGCATTGCTAGTTTTATGTCATACCAATGGCCACCACAAGATGGCGCCAGATCACAGAAGGAAGCATAGGCCTGCAGAAGGCCGCAAAGCCGCGGTCTCAATGGCTGGCGCGGCCTGACACAATCGCACATCAGGGGAGGTAGGGGGCACACGGAGACACAGGATGGGGTATCCTGTGCCTCCGTGCGCCCTCGACGCGCAATCGTGTCGGGCTGCGCCGGCTGGTAATTGAGGCCGCAGGTTTGCGGCTTTCTGCAGGCCTATGCTTCTTTCCCCAGGCGCCAGGTCACTAATTCTAGTCGCAATTGCGACCTGGCGCCCAGCTTTCGTTGACCCCTGCTTTAACTGCAGTATATTTACTGCCGCAGGGTGACACACACGTGCAGGCTGGATCACATTTGCGTCATCCATCCTGTTCTGGGTTAGGGACGCACATGAATGCGCCTGCTGCACTGGTTAGTGTATGAGGCTTGAGTTCCTACCACCACTGTTTGTGCTACACAGCATTCCATAGAAGTGCCTGTAGCAGACCACTGTGTGTCCCACTCCTAGCTTCTGTAGCCTCCTGGGATCTGTGATGGTTTTATATGAATAAATAAAAGCTCATCAAAAGCTGATCATTGTAAGCACCCTCTCAGTGGTAAATGGTTTGTCATTTCTGTAAACTGATACGTCTGCATTAGAGCTTGTTCTTTTGAAAGACAAAAGACTTAATAGCTAGATCACCATATGAAAATAAATGAAAGAGAGGCTTAAAAAAAAAAACTAATGCAGATAGCACATCTAAGAATTGGTAAGCTGCAATATAATAAAGGTTTGTTTTTGGGTTAAATACTGCTTTAAACATATTTGCTGATTTATAGAAAATAAAATGGTTTACTTTGCTTACAAATAATGCATCATTGCACTACAGCAGTATTACACCTTGTTCATAGTAGTGGCTTGGGGGAGGTGGTAAAACCACGTTGTTAAACCATGCTTTTTAATGCCCTCCAACCTCTCCCCCTTTAGATGCAGAAGCAGTGGCCAGCGTCTACATATGTAGCAGCCATGGCAGGAATTATACCTCGTTTTGCGTCTAACGAGCACAACCACTGGCAGAACACTGCCCATTCAATTGAATTTGAATGCTGTTCAACCATCCTGCAGTGCACCCGGTTGCAGCAAGGCAAAGTGGTGGAGGGTGAGGGGGCACTATGCGTGCCACATTTCTATTCTACCCAAAGGTGTCCCAGGTCTATTTCAATCTATATAGTGTATATTAATAAAACAATTGTCTGTGCGCCGCTAAAGTGTTTGGGTTTGGCTTGAAGAAAAAGTGGCAACCCTAGTGGTGTGGCATTGAGGGGATTCAAATTTCAAATTTCTGTGAATTGCCTCAGAAAAGCAATCTGAGTAAGGATCTATTTTTGAAGGAGCTCCTGGTGTGAACAAGCCCATAGAGTGTTGTCACAAGTTAAAGTGACACTAAACTGTAGTTCTATTCAAGTATGTATTCTTAACTTAAAGTCCCGTCTTCCTCTTACAGCAAAAGTGGATAGGAGAGCTTCGGGAGCTCGCAGAGGACGTTACAAAGAGGCAGAAAACCACAGTAAGAAACAATTTCAGGAAAAATAGATTACAGGCCCATTAAGTAGTGGATATGTATGCTTTTTATTTTGAGCGACCGTGAGTGTTTTTGAGCTGATAGTATCTTAAGACACTGGGCTCCATTCCTGAAACAATATCTACCGCTTTAAGAGCAGTGGTAAAAAATCAATTTCAATTTTTTTTACCATTCTGCAAAAATTTTTAGTAAAACATGGCCTGCGTTATTCCATTCAAATATGCGGTACAAGAAGTCCCCGAGTTACGAACATCCGACTTGCGAACAACTCCTGCTTGCGAACGGGAGGCTGCGTGGCCACTTTTCGGCGGCGGGCACATTCGAATGAACCTTTTTGACTGCGAGCACATTCAACGGAATCTTTTCAATGGCGGGCACATTCAAGGAACATCGGAAAACAACGTATCTGCTGTTCTGCGCATTCGCGGCCACTTTTTGATGGCGGGCCAATTCAACGGAACTTCAAAAAACAACGTATCTGCTGTTCTGCGCATGCTTTTCCGACTTACGAACATATTTGACTTAAAAACAAACCTACAGTCCCTAGCCAGTTTGGAACTTGGGGACGGACTGCCTGTATTTATCTCATGAAACCAATTGCTATTTTATTATTGCATGCAATTTTTAGGAAAATGTGTCGTCGCCCAATACCGCATGCAATATGCTTTAGTGAATGGAGCCCATGATCACATTGAGGTGGAGTGAGTGATAAGCGCCTTTGGGCAATCTTACTTAGATATGACCCAAATTTGGGATTCTGGCTGCGTTTGTTCAGAACAAGAATCCTATCTCCCTGTTTCAGGTCAATCCAAAAATGTATCCACACAAGTCTGGATTTCTGAAGCGCAAGGAGAGGAAAGAGCGAGAGGAAGAACAAGAAAAAATAAAGAAGAAAAATCTAATATTTCACTATTTTAAGAAGCCAGAAACTACCCAGGAACCTAATGTTGAACAAGGAGAATCCTCAGAACTAGATATGGATGTTAGGTCAGACACAATTGAGGGCCATTCTCAACATTGTGAGCTGCTCACTATATCTGAAGATTTGCAAGAAGAGGGTATGGCTGCCTTTGAAATTCAAAACTGCTCCACTGAGAGTGTTTTACCTGAGGAAAGTGTGTCCTCATGCACCCAGTCTGCTGCAAGTATAGAAGATACCTCCTCCATTGCATATCCCTTTGAAATTTTGAGCGATTTAGAAACTTCATGCAGCTCCTCTTTTGCCTCAAGTTCTACAGGTCCTGTTACTATGGATTTGTGCAAAGTCGATTGGAAAGATCCAGCACTGTGGCCAGAAAATCTTCAAGACAAAGAAAGAAATCAAATTGTGCTTTCTGGATTGATGACTGAAGAGGATCTGAAAAAAATGGCATATCGTATGACTTTGGACAGCGATGGACGTTCATTTTCGGAGTATCTTTTGTATGCAAAATCCTCAAATGGACGTGAGAAGATTTTAAGAGACTGGCTTCGATGGAGTGATTCCAAACATGTTTTATACTGCATCACTTGCAGAGCTTTTTCTACAAATTATTACCATAGAAAGGATGGGAGTATACTATGTAGGAGCGAAGGCTTTGACCCTTCCAAAAACACATGGCATCGACTTTATACACGATTGCCAGAGCATGAACGTTCTGCTCAACACCGAAAGTACTACCTAAGTTGGCGAGCTTTACAGAGGTCCATAGGCGGACAAGGTGTGGACTTTGAGATGCAAAGAAAATTGACAAGAGAAGCAGAAAAGTTTGCAGCTCTGTTGGAAAGGCTTCTTAATGTTACCTTATTTTTGGCCTCACGGAATCTGGCTTTTAGAGGATGTTCTCAAAGAATTGGAGACATTCAAAATGGTAATTTCCTTGGAACTCTTGAACTTGTTGCCAAATATGATAGTGTACTTAGGGAGCACTTGGAAAAGGTGAAACAAAGCCAGGAAAAAGGAAAGCGTCTACCTGCACATTATCTGTCATCAGCCACACAAAACGAATTAATCGATGTATGTGGAAGACATGTTTTGAATGTCATGCTTTCTGAAAGGCAACAATCTATTTATTTTTCAGTGATCTGTGATGCAACACCAGATGTATCGCATATGGAACAGAATGTTATTATTCTGCGATATGTGCACAGAGATCTTGTGAAAAGAAAATGGGGCATTCAAGAAAGGTTCCTGGAATTCTTTGATTTCTTTGAGAAGACTGGTGAAGAAATTGCTGAAATGCTGCTAACAAGATTGTGTGAGCATGGCATTGATGTCAAAGACTGTAGAGGTCAAGGATATGATAATGGAGCCAACATGTCAGGAAAAATTAAAGGTGTAAGATCCAGGATCCAACAAAAGTATCCAGCAGCGTTGTTTAGTCCATGTGCAGCACACTCATTAAATCTGGTTGGTGTACATGCAGCTTCAAGTTCCCCTGAAATGAAGACCTTCTTTGGGAGTGTAAATAGGCTATATGTTCTATTTAGCAGCAGTCCTGAGAGATGGAGCGCTTTGTTAGATGAAGTTGGTGGTTCTTTACATGGCCTTAGTGACACCAGATGGAGTTCCAGGATTGAAGCAGTAAAGCCAATCGCACAAAAGCTTCCAAGTGTTCTGAAAGCTTTGGAAAGAGTGCTGAAAAGTAAAAAACTGACAAGTGCTGCACACTCTGAAGCGGAAGGGCTGCTAGATTATTTCTCCTCTTTCCGTGCAATTGTTCTGGCTACATTCTGGGTCAAGGTCCTGCAAAGTTTTGAGGAACGGAATAAAATCCTTCAGTCCAGGTCTGTATCTATTGACATAGGTGCAGCCAACATCAGGGCTTTGTCTGAAGAAATGAAGATTCTACGGGATAAGTGGCCAGCTCTACTCTCGGAGTCCAAAGTTGTTGCTGATTCTATGGAGATTCCCAAGGAGCTACTGAATGCTCACCAGCTTCGTAAAAAGAAGGCTGATAAAAATGTAAAAGATCTGGATGTGGAAATTTATTTCAAAGTCAATATGTTCTTCCCAGCAATGGATGTCATAATTTCAGACCTGGATCAAAGATTTAAATCAATGGAAGAAGTCTGCAAGCTCTTTGCTCCCATCTTGAATCTGAGGACTCTTTCAGAAGAAGAACTGAAAACTTCAACAGAAATGCTGATTCCACATACCGTGATGACTTTACTGAATCCCTACTTACAGAACTACAACTCCTGCGGAAAATCTATGCAGAAACATTTACCAATCAGCTGGGTCCCTTGGAATTATTAAATTCAATTTATGAGCTGCAGCTTGAAGGGATTTTTGGAGAGATTTGTATTGCCCTTAGAATTTTTGCTACCCTTCCACTCTCAGTTGCAGAAGGAGAGAGAGCGTTCAGCAAGTTAGCCTTGATAAAAAAACTATCTCCGATCGACAATGAGTGAGCAGCGTCTGAACAGTCTGGCTCTTCTGTCCATTGAGCATGAACTTGCAAGACGGCTAAACTTTAAAGACCTTATAAATGAGTTTGCTGAAGCAAAGGTACGAAGAATGTCCACTACAAATTTGTAACACCTTTGGCAAAATGGGAAAGGACTAGTGAAACTGGTCAGTGTTTCACATTGTTTTTGGGTGAAGCCATAAATATATGCACATATGCAGACTGTGAATGTTCAATTGCACTCTGAACTTGGGTCGTTTGACTCCTGTTGTTTTTGTGCCTGTTGGCGCACTTATGTTTACCTAGTTGTCTACAGTAAACTATCTTTAACGAGACCTGGCTTGTTGTTTTTTTTCCACCTTTATCATTTGTTTAATCTTCCTAATTTTTTCAAAATACCACTTCATTTATTCATTAATGTTTTTTTATTACATATTGATATTAAAGAGGTCTGTTCTCATCTGAAAACAGTATTTATTTTGGATAATAAAACTTATAACTGGCTGGAGAAAAATAAATATCACTTGTAGACAAATCTGCATGTTGTTTCAAGGCGGCGTCTGGGGAGGGGCCAAGGGCGGGGCCAGGGGTGTGGCTGAAGGAGGGATCAGGGGGTGGAGCTGAAGGGGGCCCCGTCATGTATGCTGTACGGGGCCCCATGATTTCTATCAGCGGCCCTGCACCCATGGGTCACGTGACATGACACATGGGGGTCACGTCGCTGATGTTCAGTAATGTGAAGATTCTTTCAGAACTTTTTTTTTATTATTAAAAAAAAAACGAGTTCTCGTCTTTTCACCCAGAACACATTTGATTTTGCACAAAATGGGAACATATTCATATCTTGGCTATATCTGCTTTATTTGGACCCCATAGATTGAAATGGGAATCCTAGAGCATCACAGTGAAAACCCACAGACTTCACTGGGAGTGTTTGTTCGGCATGAGGGACCAAAGCAGTGCAAGTCTATAAGGTTTTTTCCATTGATCCATGGTCAGTAGAAAAACAAGGATGTGTGAATAGACACAAAAAAATTATGGATACTGTGACAAAACCCCTGTTTTAGGTATGTCCAGACTCGTCTGCTGTTCATGTAGTTAACCCTATTTCGCCCCTTAAATGTTCACAAACCACCTCATCTGCCTGTGACGCAGTTAGCGAACACAATGGACATTAGCGAACACAATGGATATTGCCTATGATACATTTAGCAAACACAATTTGTCTGGGTCATTGACCGCATGGAACTACACAATTTTTCTGGGTCATTGACCGCATGGAACTATGTCCAGCCCCTTTATCCAATTATCTCCAGGATAGAGAGGAGAGATTTTACTGCTCATGTGGGAGTGTGTTATATCTTACTGTATATTGATTGGTCACTGTATTTTGTGTGCCTGTTCCCCACAAGGGCCCCGTGAGAGTAACCCTTGCTGGAGGACGATCAGATCAGCGTGGGTCCGACTGTTTGAGGAGAAGGCAGCACACATATGAGAGCTGTTTTCTCTGCTCTGTTTACCGGCTTGTTGCAGAAATTTCAGTGGTGAGCAGGCAAACAGAGTAGAGAAGGCAGTGGTGGTACGAAATAACAAAAAACGGACAACCCCTACTTGGAAAACATTACATACAGCGCTACAGATCATACAGGAGAATACAGCCCCACATATGTACCTCTTACATCCAGTGATGTCTCCTCTAATGTAGATATTCTCATCCTCATCTTTTCCTGTCAGACCAGACCGCCATGATGATTTATTATTTCAACCGCGTCTCGTCTCTGAAGAGTTTAACAAAGCGACATCTTAGTTTCCTACTTTTCCATCATCTTCCTCATCTTCTGAACACCCCATCCTGCCTCCACCAATACTATCCTGCAGAAACAGTCGCCATGAAAATACTAGTACAACACACATATTGCGCCAGTACAAAAAATACCCCCTTACCTTTCAGATCAGACCCCCATTTCAGACCTCAGATGAGACCCCCATTAGACCTCCAGATCCCCATATCAGACCCCTATTAAAACTTAGACCAGACCTCCATACCCCCATTAGACCTCCAGACCCCCATATCAGACCCCTATTAAAACTTAGACCAGACCTCCATACCCCCATTAGACCTCCAGACCCCCATATTAGACCTCAGACTAGACCTCTAGACCCCCAATCAGACCCCTATTAAAACTTCAAGTCCCCATATCAGACCTCAGAGCAGACCTCCAGACCCCCGTTAGACCTAAGACCAGACCTCCAGACCCCCATTAGACTTCCAGACCCCCCAATCATACCCCTATTAGACTCTCAGACCATCATTAAACCTCCAGAACCCAATGTTAGACCTTAGACTAGACCTCCAGACCAAAGAATTCAATTGTTGAGTTTCCCTTTCTTCTCCTTTTGGTCCAGACCATCATGTGCAGATGTCTTTGGTCAGGAGTGTGCCACCTCCTCTGCTATATAAGAAGACACCAGGATTAATAAATGGCACACTATAGATGGGACGATTACAGATTTTACATTAGGGACCAGGAGACCAGGTTAAACCTCTGACTTCACTGATTGCTTCTGCAGTCAATCCCCGCCCGCTATAACACACTTTCACACTGCCATCCTGGAGCGTTTTCTAATACGGTGCCCACTTCGGCACCAAAAATACTGTACTGCCAAGATAAAAGTACAAGAAGAAGCAGCTACAGAACTAGAAAATGATGGGGCCTAATACAGACTTTAGACATCAAACCTCAGACCAGATCCCACCCCAAGTTAGCCCCGAATTAATGTGGCTATCTAAAAGGAGCCGTCCAAAATGAAAGGTGGAATCTGATTGGTTGCTATGGGCAACTAAGCCAGTTCTACTTTACACTAGTTTGATAAATAACCCCTTATATTCTTATGACTTTATTAAAGGTTTACCAAAAGCGGCATTCCCCTTTAAACATCACTGCTCTATAAACAGTTCTTTATTCAGACTAGATCTCTGATGACATAAGCAGTAGCAAGAAGCCCCGCCCCCTTAGAATACTGAAGCTATGTGACATCACAATGCTGTGTCCAGGCTTCTATGTGTTGGAGAACACTGGATTCTTTTGAGGGTTAGTTGTTGGAGATGATGGATTCGAGAAGAATTGCTCTTGTATTTCTATTATTTTTTACATTTTATGTTCAAGGAAAGCCCACAAAAACACCTGCAGGTAATGGATATTATCACTGGGGGTTTATCTTACTGAATGGTGGCTGAATATTGTATCTATCCTTACATGATTACGGGTCATAGAGGCAAACCTGGCTGGTATCTCTGTGGCTTGGAGCTTAGGTTATAGGACAGTGGGCTGTGTGCGGCATTGTAGCTGAGCCCCATTTAATTTGATGGCGCTGAACTGCAATACCGTACACAACCCCTGGACAAGAGGGAGGATATTTCAGAAAGAAAGCTGCAAGGTTTCTAATCTCATACAATGGCCTTAAATGATGACATTTTGTCTGTAGCCACCACTAGTGGGCACTTACTAAATACTGATTTATTGTTATCTTCTGTCTCCCCGTGTCCCCATTTTGGGGTTCAGTTGCCGCTATCATTGATTTAATGTCTTTATTTTCCTTCATTTTTTCATGGACAGTGACTTTCCCAGGATCAGGGAGGACAACCCCCGGTCCGGACAGCGCCGGTGCAAATAACAGTGAGTAGACAATTCCTTCCTCTCCTAATTCTACTCTCATCATCCTCTACCAAGCCCTGACTGTAGTGGAGAACAGCCACTAAGCTGCTCCTTTGGGGGATCGGTCCTATAAAATGATGCTAGAACATATAATGATGTGCCCCTTATCCAGACGTTACCAGCCCACAGTCCAGCAATTACCCCTCCATGCCCAGCCAAGCTGCCAGTGCCTACCTGCTGATGTCCTCATAAAGGTCACTGCTGGCATCAGTAGGATCTAGAGATGTTGGATAATGTCTTGTAGAATATGTTCTCTATGATAACAATTGATAACGAGCATCTTGTGTCTTTATTACCAGTCATGTAAAGCGTTGTCCTGCCGCTAGTAGTATTCCTATTGGTCGCCGCCGTGATTATCATCTTGGTGAGTTTCCAATTTTCTTCTACTCTACACATCACATTATTTTCTATACACTGTACTGTCTGACCTACAGGGGGCGCAGTAACTACTGCAGCCAGGTTATAATACAGGGGTCGGATGGGGCAGGGATATAATCAGGTAACCGCTTGTCCCCCCTTTCCCGATGCTGTATTATGATATAATATAGACTATGGCACTATATCCTTCCTGACTGTTATATACTGCAGCTTTATATCTCACCCCCTGTAGTGGGGGAGGGGGGTCATGGGTATATTTTGATGGGGAACTGAAGATTGTCATCTGTACCGACTTATGTCAGGACATTTCTCTGTCTCACAGTTACAAGTACAAGGCCTGGCGCCGGCGTGAACAAAAACAGGCAGCTGATCTAGAGATGGTTCGAGTGGAGAAGCCAGGTAATAATTTCTATATAATAACATATATAAGCGAGGTACGGGCAGAGCTTAGGGTTACCTCTCATATCTGCTCATCACACACTTTGGGGTCCTTCTATTACTCAGAATTTTGCAGAATTCAGAGATGAGACAGCTCATGTCTGCTGATTAGCTGCATCACTATATTACTGCATTGCTCATAATATTAAAAGGATAGATTCTGTTATATCTACTACCTACTGATGGTTTCCTTCTCATTTTGTAGTTTTTCAAAAACCTGTAGTGCAAATTAAGAAGAAAAAAAACATCAGACCTCCCATGGATAACATCAAGAAAGTAAAACCAATTATTGAACGAATAAAAGCTGCCAAAAAAGCGGAGGACAAGATCATTAGAATAACATCTAAAACAGAGGAGGAGACGATCATGAAGGTAACATCCAAAACAGAGGAGGAGATCACGAAGAGAACATCCCGCCTGAAACGGTTCCGTAAATGGATAAAAATAAAAAAAAGTACCCAGAAGAAGAACACGGGGAAAGAAAAGGAGCGCACTAACCATCTCTGCAAATATATGACCACCTGCTGCAGTTGTCGGTCCATGGACTAAATGGAGTTAACTTATCACCATCATGCCCATTAGTTTTAAAGCCCTGAAACACCATCTACAGTGGCCATATCTGTCTGTCCCTCTGTTTGTCTGTCTGTCTATCTGTATGTCTGTCTTTCCCCCTGTCTGTCTGTCTATCTATCGTAGAATACATAGGTAGATTGAAGACACCTGGAGGGGGTGTACATCTCATCTACATTTTTTTAATGTAGGTGAGATGAAAAATCCAGGAAAGTTGGGTTTCCTCAGTAAATTTTCTTTGCTGAGGACTTTAGTAACTTTGTTTTCCGGGCCTGCATTTTTTTGGAATGGCAGGTAGGTTGGAAGTGGGACCTGTCATTCCCTCCCCCTCCAGTACATCCCCCCCTTCCCCACCAATCAGCCAAGGTGATGTTGTCACTGGGGCATAAAACTGTTGACAAGTCCAGTCAAGGTCTGAGTCTAGGAAGGCACAGTAGCCGCAGTGGAACGTCTGTGCTCTGAATACTGTTATGTGTAAACTGATCTCTATGTGATGTCACTGTTTTGTTGCTGGACTAAATAAATCCAAGTTGTATTTTTAACCTCTGAAGCCTCTGAATGTTATCATTGCTAACCCCCATCCCATATATACCGATCCCGACAATATCTACGCCATTAGTTGGAATGATCCACCTGGAATCAGTGACTGGCTCTGTTACTTAGTCCATACAAGCAGTACAGCAGGATCTACTGACATGAATAAGAGATCTGCTACTAGCATTGTTCCAGCTGGTTCTAGAGCCCAGAAAAGAAGCTGTACAGAGGACCACTGCCTCAGACCTTAAAGGGGTTTTCCAGCGTTAACCCCCTTTATAATTTGGCTCTGGAATATGGCATATATAAAACAAGAAACGCACTTATCTGCTCCCTTCTGCTCACTTCCAGTATTAAGGCTCCATTCATGTGTGCATATACCGATCCCTCCTGATATAGACATGTGACCACTGCAGCCAATCATAGGCTGTCACATGCTTGTATAGAGATGTGCCAAGAAGCAAAGACCGGCGGAGAATCCAGGAAGCATGGGAACTGGGATATTACTCACTCCATATGTAAGTATTACTTTGTGCATTTTTCAAGCATTCCAAGTGGTTTTTAAATAACTAAACATCTCCAGGGACACAATATTACACGTATGTTCCAGAGTGGGCATTTCTGGAATGTATTGTGGAAGATGCTGGGGAGAATAGGACTTGACTTATTAATGGAGAGTGAAATATTGGGAGGCATGGTGACTCCATGGCTGGTATGTGTGATTTACAGGATGTTTTTGCTCCTGTTGCAGGCTGTGAATATATTATATATCTGCAGGGTGTATAAGCCTATCATAGCTGATTCCGTGTCACAGTAGCATGTAGAGCAGTGGTCTCCAAACAGAGCCACGTGTGACTTTCAAATCATGGTTGAACGATTAGCTGTAGAAGCCTTATATTATGACCATAAGCAGCGGCTACATTATTTGCAGCCATATCCTAACCCCCAATAACATATTCTGTCCCAGTTTATTAAATGGGCTGTTCAGCTTTGGAGGCCTTTCTATCAGTAACCTCCTCTTCACCCCCACGTAACCTGGACCTGCAGAGGGAAGTGTACTTACCTGCTCCCCACTGGGTTTCGGCTCCTTTGGTTCCGTCAATGCCTTGTTGCTGTCTCCGTATGTCAACATCCAATTTGATTCAGGTCATGTGGGTCACGTGACATGTCACCCATGGGTCACGTGACATGACACATGGGGGTCACGTCGCTGATGTTCAGTAATGTGAAGATTCTTTCAGAACTTTTTTTTTATTATTAAAAAAAAAACGAGTTCTCGTCTTTTCACCCAGAACACATTTGATTTTGCACAAAATGGGAACATATTCATATCTTGGCTATATCTGCTTTATTTGGACCCCATAGATTGAAATGGGAATCCTAGAGCATCACAGTGAAAAACCACAGACTTCACTGGGAGTGTTTGTTCGGCATGAGGGACCAAAGCAGTGCAAGTCTATAAGGTTTTTTCCATTGATCCATGGTCAGTAGAAAAACAAGGATGTGTGAATAGACACAAAAAAATTATGGATACTGTGACAAAACCCCTGTTTTAGGTATGTCCAGACTCGTCTGCTGTTCATGTAGTTAACCCTATTTCGCCCCTTAAATGTTCACAAACCACCTCATCTGCCTGTGACGCAGTTAGCGAACACAATGGACATTAGCGAACACAATGGATATTGCCTATGATACATTTAGCAAACACAATTTGTCTGGGTCATTGACCGCATGGAACTACACAATTTTTCTGGGTCATTGACCGCATGGAACTATGTCCAGCCCCTTTATCCAATTATCTCCAGGATAGAGAGGAGAGATTTTACTGCTCATGTGGGAGTGTGTTATATCTTACTGTATATTGATTGGTCACTGTATTTTGTGTGCCTGTTCCCCACAAGGGCCCCGTGAGAGTAACCCTTGCTGGAGGACGATCAGATCAGCGTGGGTCCGACTGTTTGAGGAGAAGGCAGCACACATATGAGAGCTGTTTTCTCTGCTCTGTTTACCGGCTTGTTGCAGAAATTTCAGTGGTGAGCAGGCAAACAGAGTAGAGAAGGCAGTGGTGGTACGAAATAACAAAAAACGGACAACCCCTACTTGGAAAACATTACATACAGCGCTACAGATCATACAGGAGAATACAGCCCCACATATGTACCTCTTACATCCAGTGATGTCTCCTCTAATGTAGATATTCTCATCCTCATCTTTTCCTGTCAGACCAGACCGCCATGATGATTTATTATTTCAACCGCGTCTCGTCTCTGAAGAGTTTAACAAAGCGACATCTTAGTTTCCTACTTTTCCATCATCTTCCTCATCTTCTGAACACCCCATCCTGCCTCCACCAATACTATCCTGCAGAAACAGTCGCCATGAAAATACTAGTACAACACACATATTGCGCCAGTACAAAAAATACCCCCTTACCTTTCAGATCAGACCCCCATTTCAGACCTCAGATGAGACCCCCATTAGACCTCCAGATCCCCATATCAGACCCCTATTAAAACTTAGACCAGACCTCCATACCCCCATTAGACCTCCAGACCCCCATATCAGACCCCTATTAAAACTTAGACCAGACCTCCATACCCCCATTAGACCTCCAGACCCCCATATTAGACCTCAGACTAGACCTCTAGACCCCCAATCAGACCCCTATTAAAACTTCAAGTCCCCATATCAGACCTCAGAGCAGACCTCCAGACCCCCGTTAGACCTAAGACCAGACCTCCAGACCCCCATTAGACTTCCAGACCCCCCAATCATACCCCTATTAGACTCTCAGACCCCCATTAAACCTCCAGAACCCAATGTTAGACCTTAGACTAGACCTCCAGACCAAAGAATTCAATTGTTGAGTTTCCCTTTCTTCTCCTTTTGGTCCAGACCATCATGTGCAGATGTCTTTGGTCAGGAGTGTGCCACCTCCTCTGCTATATAAGAAGACACCAGGATTAATAAATGGCACACTATAGATGGGACGATTACAGATTTTACATTAGGGACCAGGAGACCAGGTTAAACCTCTGACTTCACTGATTGCTTCTGCAGTCAATCCCCGCCCGCTATAACACACTTTCACACTGCCATCCTGGAGCGTTTTCTAATACGGTGCCCACTTCGGCACCAAAAATACTGTACTGCCAAGATAAAAGTACAAGAAGAAGCAGCTACAGAACTAGAAAATGATGGGGCCTAATACAGACTTTAGACATCAAACCTCAGACCAGATCCCACCCCAAGTTAGCCCCGAATTAATGTGGCTATCTAAAAGGAGCCGTCCAAAATGAAAGGTGGAATCTGATTGGTTGCTATGGGCAACTAAGCCAGTTCTACTTTACACTAGTTTGATAAATAACCCCTTATATTCTTATGACTTTATTAAAGGTTTACCAAAAGCGGCATTCCCCTTTAAACATCACTGCTCTATAAACAGTTCTTTATTCAGACTAGATCTCTGATGACATAAGCAGTAGCAAGAAGCCCCGCCCCCTTAGAATACTGAAGCTATGTGACATCACAATGCTGTGTCCAGGCTTCTATGTGTTGGAGAACACTGGATTCTTTTGAGGGTTAGTTGTTGGAGATGATGGATTCGAGAAGAATTGCTCTTGTATTTCTATTATTTTTTACATTTTATGTTCAAGGAAAGCCCACAAAAACACCTGCAGGTAATGGATATTATCACTGGGGGTTTATCTTACTGAATGGTGGCTGAATATTTTATCTATCCTTACATGATTACGGGTCATAGAGGCAAACCTGGCTGGTATCTCTGTGGCTTGGAGCTTAGGTTATAGGACAGTGGGCTGTGTGCGGCATTGTAGCTGAGCCCCATTTAATTTGATGGCGCTGAACTGCAATACCGTACACAACCCCTGGACAAGAGGGAGGATATTTCAGAAAGAAAGCTGCAAGGTTTCTAATCTCATACAATGGCCTTAAATGATGACATTTTGTCTGTAGCCACCACTAGTGGGCACTTACTAAATACTGATTTATTGTTATCTTCTGTCTCCCCGTGTCCCCATTTTGGGGTTCAGTTGCCGCTATCATTGATTTAATGTCTTTATTTTCCTTCATTTTTTCATGGACAGTGACTTTCCCAGGATCAGGGAGGACAACCCCCGGTCCGGACAGCGCCGGTGCAAATAACAGTGAGTAGACAATTCCCTCCTCTCCTAATTTTACTCTCATCATCCTCTACCAAGCCCTGACTGTAGTGGAGAACAGCCACTAAGCTGCTCCTTTGGGGGATCGGTCCTATAAAATGATGCTAGAACATATAATGATGTGCCCCTTATCCAGACGTTACCAGCCCACAGTCCAGCAATTACCCCTCCATGCCCAGCCAAGCTGCCAGTGCCTACCTGCTGATGTCCTCATAAAGGTCACTGCTGGCATCAGTAGGATCTAGAGATGTTGGATAATGTCTTGTAGAATATGTTCTCTATGATAACAATTGATAACGAGCATCTTGTGTCTTTATTACCAGTCATGTAAAGCGTTGTCCTGCCGCTAGTAGTATTCCTATTGGTCGCCGCCGTGATTATCATCTTGGTGAGTTTCCAATTTTCTTCTACTCTACACATCACATTATTTTCTATACACTGTACTGTCTGACCTACAGGGGGCGCAGTAACTACTGCAGCCAGGTTATAATACAGGGGTCGGATGGGGCAGGGATATAATCAGGTAACCGCTTGTCCCCCCTTTCCCGATGCTGTATTATGATATAATATAGACTATGGCACTATATCCTTCCTGACTGTTATATACTGCAGCTTTATATCTCACCCCCTGTAGTGGGGGAGGGGGGTCATGGGTATATTTTGATGGGGAACTGAAGATTGTCATCTGTACCGACTTATGTCAGGACATTTCTCTGTCTCACAGTTACAAGTACAAGGCCTGGCGCCGGCGTGAACAAAAACAGGCAGCTGATCTAGAGATGGTTCGAGTGGAGAAGCCAGGTAATAATTTCTATATAATAACATATATAAGCGAGGTACGGGCAGAGCTTAGGGTTACCTCTCATATCTGCTCATCACACACTTTGGGCTCCTTCTATTACTCAGAATTTTGCAGAATTCAGAGATGAGACAGCTCATGTCTGCTGATTAGCTGCATCACTATATTACTGCATTGCTCATAATATTAAAAGGATAGATTCTGTTATATCTACTACCTACTGATGGTTTCCTTCTCATTTTGTAGTTTTTCAAAAACCTGTAGTGCAAATTAAGAAGAAAAAAAACATCAGACCTCCCATGGATAACATCAAGAAAGTAAAACCAATTATTGAACGAATAAAAGCTGCCAAAAAAGCGGAGGACAAGATCATTAGAATAACATCTAAAACAGAGGAGGAGACGATCATGAAGGTAACATCCAAAACAGAGGAGGAGATCACGAAGAGAACATCCCGCCTGAAACGGTTCCGTAAATGGATAAAATAAAAAAAAGTACCCAGAAGAAGAACACGGGGAAAGAAAAGGAGCGCACTAACCATCTCTGCAAATATATGACCACCTGCTGCAGTTGTCGGTCCATGGACTAAATGGAGTTAACTTATCACCATCATGCCCATTAGTTTTAAAGCCCTGAAACACCATCTACAGTGGCCATATCTGTCTGTCCCTCTGTTTGTCTGTCTGTCTATCTGTATGTCTGTCTTTCCCCCTGTCTGTCTGTCTATCTATCGTAGAATACATAGGTAGATTGAAGACACCTGGAGGGGGTGTACATCTCATCTACATTTTTTTAATGTAGGTGAGATGAAAAATCCAGGAAAGTTGGGTTTCCTCAGTAAATTTTCTTTGCTGAGGACTTTAGTAACTTTGTTTTCCGGGCCTGCATTTTTTTGGAATGGCAGGTAGGTTGGAAGTGGGACCTCTCATTCCCTCCCCCTCCAGTACATCCCCCCCCCTTCCCCACCAATCAGCCAAGGTGATGTTGTCACTGGGGCATAAAACTGTTGACAAGTCCAGTCAAGGTCTGAGTCTAGGAAGGCACAGTAGCCGCAGTGGAACGTCTGTGCTCTGAATACTGTTATGTGTAAACTGATCTCTATGTGATGTCACTGTTTTGTTGCTGGACTAAATAAATCCAAGTTGTATTTTTAACCTCTGAAGCCTCTGAATGTTATCATTGCTAACCCCCATCCCATATATACCGATCCCGACAATATCTACGCCATTAGTTGGAATGATCCACCTGGAATCAGTGACTGGCTCTGTTACTTAGTCCATACAAGCAGTACAGCAGGATCTACTGACATGAATAAGAGATCTGCTACTAGCATTGTTCCAGCTGGTTCTAGAGCCCAGAAAAGAAGCTGTACAGAGGACCACTGCCTCAGACCTTAAAGGGGTTTTCCAGCGTTAACCCCCTTTATAATTTGGCTCTGGAATATGGCATATATAAAACAAGAAACGCACTTATCTGCTCCCTTCTGCTCACTTCCAGTATTAAGGCTCCATTCATGTGTGCATATACCGATCCCTCCTGATATAGACATGTGACCACTGCAGCCAATCATAGGCTGTCACATGCTTGTATAGAGATGTGCCAAGAAGCAAAGACCGGCGGAGAATCCAGGAAGCATGGGAACTGGGATATTACTCACTCCATATGTAAGTATTACTTTGTGCATTTTTCAAGCATTCCAAGTGGTTTTTAAATAACTAAACATCTCCAGGGACACAATATTACACGTATGTTCCAGAGTGGGCATTTCTGGAATGTATTGTGGAAGATGCTGGGGAGAATAGGACTTGACTTATTAATGGAGAGTGAAATATTGGGAGGCATGGTGACTCCATGGCTGGTATGTGTGATTTACAGGATGTTTTTGCTCCTGTTGCAGGCTGTGAATATATTATATATCTGCAGGGTGTATAAGCCTATCATAGCTGATTCCGTGTCACAGTAGCATGTAGAGCAGTGGTCTCCAAACAGAGCCACGTGTGACTTTCAAATCATGGTTGAACGATTAGCTGTAGAAGCCTTATATTATGACCATAAGCAGCGGCTACATTATTTGCAGCCATATCCTAACCCCCAATAACATATTCTGTCCCAGTTTATTAAATGGGCTGTTCAGCTTTGGAGGCCTTTCTATCAGTAACCTCCTCTCACCCCCACGTAACCTGGACCTGCAGAGGGAAGTGTACTTACCTGCTCCCCACTGGGTTTCGGCTCCTTTGGTTCCGTCAATGCCTTGTTGCTGTCTCCGTATGTCAACATCCAATTTGATTCAGGTCATGTGGGTCACGTGACATGTCACCCATGGGTCACGTGACATGACACATGGGGGTCACGTCGCTGATGTTCAGTAATGTGAAGATTCTTTCAGAACTTTTTTTTTTATTATTAAAAAAAAAACGAGTTCTCGTCTTTTCACCCAGAACACATTTGATTTTGCACAAAATGGGAACATATTCATATCTTGGCTATATCTGCTTTATTTGGACCCCATAGATTGAAATGGGAATCCTAGAGCATCACAGTGAAAACCCACAGACTTCACTGGGAGTGTTTGTTCGGCATGAGGGACCAAAGCAGTGCAAGTCTATAAGGTTTTTTCCATTGATCCATGGTCAGTAGAAAAACAAGGATGTGTGAATAGACACAAAAAAATTATGGATACTGTGACAAAACCCCTGTTTTAGGTATGTCCAGACTCGTCTGCTGTTCATGTAGTTAACCCTATTTCGCCCCTTAAATGTTCACAAACCACCTCATCTGCCTGTGACGCAGTTAGCGAACACAATGGACATTAGCGAACACAATGGATATTGCCTATGATACATTTAGCAAACACAATTTGTCTGGGTCATTGACCGCATGGAACTACACAATTTTTCTGGGTCATTGACCGCATGGAACTATGTCCAGCCCCTTTATCCAATTATCTCCAGGATAGAGAGGAGAGATTTTACTGCTCATGTGGGAGTGTGTTATATCTTACTGTATATTGATTGGTCACTGTATTTTGTGTGCCTGTTCCCCACAAGGGCCCCGTGAGAGTAACCCTTGCTGGAGGACGATCAGATCAGCGTGGGTCCGACTGTTTGAGGAGAAGGCAGCACACATATGAGAGCTGTTTTCTCTGCTCTGTTTACCGGCTTGTTGCAGAAATTTCAGTGGTGAGCAGGCAAACAGAGTAGAGAAGGCAGTGGTGGTACGAAATAACAAAAAACGGACAACCCCTACTCGGAAAACATTACATACAGCGCTACAGAACATACAGGAGAATACAGCCCCACATATGTACCTCTTACATCCAGTGATGTCTCCTCTAATGTAGATATTCTCATCCTCATCTTTTCCTGTCAGACCAGACCGCCATGATGATTTATTATTTCAACCGCGTCTCGTCTCTGAAGAGTTTAACAAAGCGACATCTTAGTTTCCTACTTTTCCATCATCTTCCTCATCTTCTGAACACCCCATCCTGCCTCCACCAATACTATCCTGCAGAAACAGTCGCCATGAAAATACTAGTACAACACACATATTGCGCCAGTACAAAAAATACCCCCTTACATTTCAGATCAGACCCCCATTTCAGACCTCAGATGAGACCCCCATTAGACCTCCAGATCCCCATATCAGACCCCTATTAAAACTTAGACCAGACCTCCATACCCCCATTAGACCTCCAGACCCCCATATCAGACCCCTATTAAAACTTAGACCAGACCTCCATACCCCCATTAGACCTCCAGACCCCCATATTAGACCTCAGACTAGACCTCTAGACCCCCAATCAGACCCCCATTAAAACTCCAAGTCCCCATATCAGACCTCAGAGCAGACCTCCAGACCCCCGTTAGACCTAAGACCAGACCTCCAGACCCCCATTAGACTTCCAGACCCCCCCAATCATACCCCTATTAGACTCTCAGACCCCCATTAAACCTCCAGAACCCAATGTTAGACCTTAGACTAGACCTCCAGACCAAAGAATTCAATTGTTGAGTTTCCCTTTCTTCTCCTTTTGGTCCAGACCATCATGTGCAAATGTCTTTGGTCAGGAGTGTGCCACCTCCTCTGCTATATAAGAAGACACCAGGATTAATAGATGGCACACTATAGATGGGACGATTACAGATTTTACATTAGGGACCAGGAGACCAGGTTAAACCTCTGACTTCACTGATTGCTTCTGCAGTCAATCCCCACCCGCTATAACCCACTTTCACACTGCCATCCTGGAGCGTTTTCTAATACGGTGCCCACTTCGGCACCAAAAATACTGTACTGCCAAGATAAAAGTACAAGAAGAAGCAGCTACAGAACTAGAAAATGATGGGGCCTAATACAGACTTTAGACATCAAACCTCAGACCAGATCCCACCCCAAGTTAGCCCCGAATTAATGTGGCTATCTAAAAGGAGCCGTCCAAAATGAAAGGTGGAATCTGATTGGTTGCTATGGGCAACTAAGTCAGTTCTACTTTACACTAGTTTGATAAATAACCCCTTATATTCTTATGACTTTATTAAAGGTTTACCAAAAGCGGCATTCCCCTTTAAACATCACTGCTCTATAAACAGTTCTTTATTCAGACTAGATCTCTGATGACATAAGCAGTAGCAAGAAGCCCCGCCCCCTTAGAATACTGAAGCTGTGTGACATCACAATGCTGTGTCCAGGCTTCTATGTGTTGGAGAACACTGGATTCTTTTGAGGGTTAGTTGTTGGAGATGATGGATTCGAGAAGAATTGCTCTTGTATTTCTATTATTTTTTACATTTTATGTTCAAGGAAAGCCACAAAAACACCTGCAGGTAATGGATATTATCACTGGGGGTTTATCTTACTGAATGGTGGCTAAATATAGTATTTATCCTTACATGATTACGGGTCATAGAGGCAAACCTGGCTGGTATCTCTGTGGCTTGGAGCTCAGGTTATAGGACAGTGGGCTGTGTGCGGCATTGTAGCTGAGCCCCATTTAATTTGATGGCGCTGAACTGCAATACCGTACACAACCCCTGGACAAGAGGGAGGATATTCAGAAAGAAAGCTGCAAGGTTTCTAATCTCATACAATGGCCTTAAATGATGACATTTTGTCTGTAGCCACCACTAGTGGGCACTTACTAAATACTGATTTATTGTTATCTTCTGTCTCCCCGTGTCCCCATTTTGGGGTTCAGCTGCCGCTATCATTGATTTAATGTCTTTATTTTCCTTCATTTTTTCATGGACAGTGACTTTCCCAGGATCAGGGAGGACAACCCCCGGTCCGGACAGCGCCGGTGCAAATAACAGTGAGTAGACAATTCCTTCCTCTCCTAATTCTACTCTCATCATCCTCTACCAAACCCTGACTGTAGTGGAGAACAGCCACTAAGCTGCTCCTTTGAGGGATCGGTCCTATAAAATGATGCTGGAACATATAATGATGTGCCCCTTATCCAGACGTTACCAGCCACAGTCCAGCAATTACCCCTCCATGCCCAGCCAAGCTGCCAGTGCCTACCTGCTGATGTCCTCATAAAGGTCACTGCTGGCATCAGGAGGATCTAGAGATGTTGGATAATGTCTTGTAGAATATGTTCTCTATGATAACAATTGATAACGAGCATCTTGTGTCTTTATTACCAGTCATGTACCGCGTTGTCCTGCCGCTAGTAGTATTCCTATTGGTCACCGCCGTGATTATCATCTTTTGCTGGTGAGTTTCCAATTTTCTTCTACTCTACACATCACATTATTTTCTATACACTGTACTGTCTGACCTACAGGGGGCGCAGTAACTACTGCAGCCAGTTTTAATACAGGGGCCGGATGGGCAGGGATATAAACAGGTAACCGCTTGTCCCCCCTTTCCCGATGCTGTATTATGATATAATATAGACTATGGCACTATATCCTTCCTGCCTGTTATATACTGCAGCTTTATATCTCACCCCCTGTAGTGGGGTGAGGGGGTCATGGGTATATTTTGATGGGGAAACTAAAGATTGTCATCTGTAGCGACTTATGTCAGGACATTTTCTCTGTCTCACAGTTACAAGTACAAGGCCTGGCGCCGGCGTGAACAAAAACAGGCAGCTGATCTAGAGATGGTTCGAGTGGAGAAGCCAGGTAATAATTTCTATATAATAACATATATAAGCGAGGTACAGGCAGAGCTTTAGGGTTACCTCTCATATCTGCTCATCACACACTTTGGGCTCCTTCTAATACTCTGAATTTTGCAGAATCAGAGATGAGACAGCTCATGTCTGCTGATTAGCTGCATCACTATATTACTGCATTGCTCATAATATTAAAAGGATAGATTCTGTTATATCTACCTCCTACTGATGGTTTCCTTCTCATTTTGTAGTTGTTCAAAAACCTGTAGTGCAAATTAAGAAGAAAAAAAACATCAGACCTCCCATGGATAACATCAAGAAAGTAAAACCAATTATGAACGAATAAAAGCTGCCAAAAAAGCGGAGGACAAGATCATTAGAATAACATCTAAAACAGAGGAGGAGACGATCATGAAGGTAACATCCAAAACAGAGGAGGAGATCACGAAGAGAACATCCCGCCTGAAACGGTTCCGTAAATGGATAAAAAAAAGTACCCAGAGAA
>NW_024401192.1:0-85250 GCF_905171765.1 Bufo bufo
CCCCAAGAAAATTTCAATAGATGGAAAACTCAGCGTGTCACAATGGAACCCTCCTCCAGAAAATCAATATGGCAGCCCCCATGAAAATTTCAATAGACGGAACACACAGCGTAACACAAAGGAACCCTCCTCGAGAAAATCAACATGGCAGCCTCCATGAAAATTTAAATAGACGGAACACTCAGTGTGTCACAATGGAACCCTTTAGCAGACATGGATTATGATATCACAATGGGCCATTGCTGTTTTTCTCCCTGACGGCAGCCATTTTACTTAATTCTTTAGTCAGGTTTGGATGTGTGCATATCAACAGGTGAGGATAATTTTATATGACTCAGCATATCATGTCTGCTTGCAGGAAGATATGATTAATCCAAAAATATGCTGTTGTGAAAATTGGAATACTGTTCAGCGTATTTTTGCAATCCCAGAAAAAACAAGCCTTCCTACCTGTTTTTGATGATATAGCCACTTAAACTTCGAGAGTTACCTTTGGACCAGCTGTTTTAACACTGGGGGAAGAAGATGCCACCGATGGTGTTAAGCCTTTTATGGTCATTGTTTCTTTGCCACTATAATGCAGGGTCAGGTCAGTTCAGCATCTGCAACTCACCAACGGACATGGGACCTCAAATCTTTTAAGGATTTTTGTCTAGGTTAGATTGACAATGCACCTTTCTGTCCAATCAACCTTCTGTGCTAGTACCGAATGTCCTTAGCATCACTGCACCTGCCCTATCTGGTCCAGGAATTCATAAGCAGGATCCCGCCCAGTATTCCAGTGTGGCTACAATCAGTATTGCTCAAACATTTGATATCTTTCTTCCTGAATAACATTGTTATATTATAAACTCTTATCAACTGTGCAAATTCATTGAGTTGCAAGCTCTTTTTAACTGCAAATCAAAATGGCAGCCTCCAGCAAAATAAGATGGTAGCCCCCATGAAAATTTCAATAGATGGAAAACTCAGCGTGTCACAATGGAACCCTCCTCCAGAAAATCAATATGGCAGCCCCCATGAAAATTTCAATAGACGGAACACACAGCGTAACACAATGGAACCCTCCTCGAGAAAATCAATATGGCAGCCTCCATGAAAATTTAAATAGACGGAACACTCAGTGTGTCACAATGGAACCCTTTAGCAGACATGGATGATGATATCACAATGGGCCATTGCTGTTTTTCTCCCTGACGGCAGCCATTTTACTTCATTCTTTAGTCAGGTTTGGATGTGTGCATATCAACAGGTGAGGATAATTTTATATGACTCAGCATATCATGTCTGCATGCTGGAAGATATGATTAATCCAAAAATATGCTGTTGTGAAAATTGCAATACTGTCCAGCGTATTTTTGCAATCCCAGAAAAAACAAGCCTTCCTACCTGTTTTTGATGGTATAGCCACTTAAACTTCGAGAGTTACCTTTGGTTCAGCTGTTTTAACACTGGGGGAAGAAGATGCCACCGATGGTGTTAAGCCTTTTATGGTCATTGTTTCTTTGCCACTATAAAGCAGGGTCAGGTCAGTTCAGCATTTGCAACTCACCAACGGACATGGGACCTCAAATCTTCTAAGGAGTTTTGTCTAGGTTAGATTGACAATGCACCTTTCTGTCCAATCAACCTTCTGTTCTAGTACCGAATGTCCTTAGCATCACTGCACCTGCCCTATCTGGTCCAGGAATTCATAAGCAGGATCCCGCCCAGTATTCCAGTGTGGCTACAATCAGTATTGCTCAAACATTTGATATCTTTCTTCCTGAATAACATTGTTATAATATAAATTCTTACCAACTGTGCAAATTCATTGAGTTGCAAGCTCTTTTTAACTGCAAATCAAAATGGCAGCCTCCAGCAAAACAAGATGGTAGCCCCCATGAAAATTTCAATAGATGGAAAACTCAGCGTGTCACAATGGAACCCTCCTCCAGAAAATCAATATGGCAGCCCCCATGAAAATTTCAATAGACGGAACACACAGCGTAACACAAAGGAACCCTCTTCGAGAAAATCAACATGGAGGCCTCCATGAAAATTTAAATAGACGGAACACTCAGTGTGTCACAATGGAACCCTTTAGCAGACATGGATGATGATATCAGAATGGGCCATTGCTGTTTTTCTCCCTGACGGCAGCCATATTACTTCATTCTTTAGTCAGGTTTGGATGTGTGCATATCAACAGGTGAGTATAATTTTATATGACTCAGCATATCATGTCTGCTTGCTGGAAGATATTATTAATCCAAAAATACGCTGTTGTGAAAATTGGAATACTGTTCAGTGTATTTTTGCAATCCCAGAAAAAACAAGCCTTCCTACCTGTTTTTGATGGTATAGCCACTTAAACTTCGAGAGTTCCCTTTGGGCCAGCTGTTTTAACACTGGGGGAAGAAGATTCCATCGATGGTGTTAAGCCTTTTATGGTCATTTTTTTTTTTGCCACTATAATGCAGGGTCGGGTCAGGTCAGTTCAGCATTTGCAACTCACCAACGGACATGGGACATCAAATCTTTTAAGGAGTTTTGTCTAGGTTAGATTGACAATGCACCTTTCTGTCCAATCAACCTTCTGTGCTAGTACCGAATGTCCTTAACATCACTGCACCTGCCCTATCTGGTCCAGGAATTCATAAGCAGGATCCCTCCCAGTATTCCAGTGTGGCTACAATCAGTATTGCTCAAACATTTGATATCTTTCTTCCTGAATAACATTGTTATAATATAAACTCTTACTAACTGTGCAAATTCATTGAGTTGCAAGCTCTTTTTAACTGCAAATCAAAATGGCAGCCTCCAGCAAAACAAGATGGTAGCCCCCAAGAAAATTTCAATAGATGGAAAACTCAGCGTGTCACAATGGAACCCTCCTCCAGAAAATCAATATGGCAGCCCCCATGAAAATTTCAATAGACGGAACACACAGCGTAACACAAAGGAACCCTCCTCGAGAAAATCAACATGGCAGCCTCCATGAAAATTTAAATAGACGGAACACTCAGTGTGTCACAATGGAACCCTTTAGCAGACATGGATTATGATATCACAATGGGCCATTGCTGTTTTTCTCCCTGACGGCAGCCATTTTACTTAATTCTTTAGTCAGGTTTGGATGTGTGCATATCAACAGGTGAGGATAATTTTATATGACTCAGCATATCATGTCTGCTTGCAGGAAGATATGATTAATCCAAAAATATGCTGTTGTGAAAATTGGAATACTGTTCAGCGTATTTTTGCAATCCCAGAAAAAACAAGCCTTCCTACCTGTTTTTGATGATATAGCCACTTAAACTTCGAGAGTTACCTTTGGACCAGCTGTTTTAACACTGGGGGAAGAAGATGCCACCGATGGTGTTAAGCCTTTTATGGTCATTGTTTCTTTGCCACTATAATGCAGAGTCAGGTCAGTTCAGCATTTGCAACTCACCAACGGACATGGGACGTCAAATCTTTTAAGGAGTTTTGTCTAGGTTAGATTGACAATGCACCTTTCTGTCCAATCAACCTTCTGTGCTAGTACCGAATGTCCTTAGCATCACTGCACCTGCGCTATCTGGTCCAGGAATTCATAAGCAGGATCCCGCCCAGTATTCCAGTGTGGCTAAAATCAGTATTGCTCAAACATTTGATATCTTTCTTCCTGAATAACATTGTTATAATATAAACTCTTACCAACTGTGCAAATTCATTGAGTTGCAAGCTCTTTTTAATTGCAAATCAAAATGGCAGCCTCCAGCA
The DNA here is from genome assembly GCF_905171765.1 of Bufo bufo. NCBI lineage: Eukaryota > Metazoa > Chordata > Amphibia > Anura > Bufonidae > Bufo > Bufo bufo. The sequence goes on from NW_024401192.1 coordinate 3,748, forward strand.
AAACAAGATGGTAGCTCCCAAGAAAATTTCAATAGATGGAAAACTCAGCGTGTCACAATGGAACCCTCCTCCAGAAAATCAATATGGCAGCCCCCATGAAAATTTCAATAGACGGAACACACAGTGTAACACAAAGGAAAACTCCTCGAGAAAATCAACATGGCAGCCTCCATGAAAATTTAAATAGACGGAACACTCAGTGTGTCACAATGGAACCCTTTAGCAGACATGGATGATGATATCACAATGGGCCATTGCTGTTTTTCTCCCTGACGGCAGCCATTTTACTTCATTCTTTAGTCAGGTTTGGATGTGTGCATATCAACAGGTGAGGATAATTTGATATGACTCAGCATATCATGTCTGCTTGCTGGAAGATATGATTAATCCAAAAATATGCTGTTGTGAAAATTGGAATACTGTTCAGCGTATTTTTGCAATCCCAGAAAAAACAAGCCTTCCTACCTGTTTTTGATGGTATAGCCACTTAAACTTCGAGAGTTCCCTTTGGGCCAGCTGTTTTAACACAGGGGGAAGAAGATGCCACCGATGGTGTTAAGCCTTTTATGGTCTTTGTTTCTTTGCCACTATAATGCAGGTTCAGGTCAGTTCAGCATCTGCAACTCACCAACGGACACGGGACATCAAATCTTTTAAGGAGTTTTGTCTAGGTTAGATTGACAATGCACCTTTCTGTCCAATCAACCTTCTGTGCTAGTACCGAATGTCCTTAGCATCACTGCACCTGCCCTATCTGGTCCAGGAATTCATAAGTAGGATCCCGCCCAGTATTCCAGTGTGGCTACAATCAGTATTGCTCAAACATTTGATATTTTTCTTCCTGAATAACATTGTTATAATATAAACTCTTACCAACTGTGCAAATTCATTGAGTTGCAAGCTCTTTTTAACTGCAAATCAAAATGGCAGCCTCCAGCAAAACAAGATGGTAGCCCCCATGAAAATTTCAATAGATGGAAAACTCAGCGTGTCACAAAGGAACCCTCCTCCAGAAAATCAATATGGCAGCCCACATGAAAATTTCAATAGACAGAACACACAGCGTAACACAATGGAACCCTCCTCAAGAAAATCAACATGGCAGCCTCCATGAAAATGTAAATAGACGGAACACTCAGTGTGTCACAATGGTACCCTTCAGCAGACATGGATGATGATAACACAATGGGCCATTGCTTTTTTTCTCCCTGACGGCAGCCATTTTACTTCATTCTTTAGTCAGGTTTGGATGTGTGCATATCAACAGGTGAGGATAATTTTATATGACTCAGCATATCATGTCTGCTTGCTGGAAGATATGATTAATCCAAAAATATGCTGTTGTGAAAATTGCAATACTGTCCAGCGTATTTTTGCAATCCCAGAAAAAACAAGCCTTCCTACCTGTTTTTGATGGTATAGCCACTTAAACTTCGAGAGTTACCTTTGGTTCAGCTGTTTTAACACTGGGGGAAGAAGATGCCACCGATGGTGTTAAGCCTTTTATGGTCATTGTTTCTTTGCCACTATAAAGCAGGGTCAGGTCAGTTCAGCATTTGCAACTCACCAACGGACATGGGACCTCAAATCTTCTAAGGAGTTTTGTCTAGGTTAGATTGACAATGCACCTTTCTGTCCAATCAACCTTCTGTTCTAGTACCGAATGTCCTTAGCATCACTGCACCTGCCCTATCTGGTCCAGGAATTCATAAGCAGGATCCCGCCCAGTATTCCAGTGTGGCTACAATCAGTATTGCTCAAACATTTGATATCTTTCTTCCTGAATAACATTGTTATAATATAAATTCTTACCAACTGTGCAAATTCATTGAGTTGCAAGCTCTTTTTAACTGCAAATCAAAATGGCAGCCTCCAGCAAAACAAGATGGTAACCCCCATGAAAATTTCAATAGATGGAAAACTCAGCGTGTCACAATGGAACCCTTCTCCAGAAAATCAATATGGCAGCCCCCATGAAAATTTCAATAGACGGAACACACAGCGTAACACAAAGGAACCCTCTTCGAGAAAATCAACATGGAGGCCTCCATGAAAATTTAAATAGACGGAACACTCAGTGTGTCACAATGGAACCCTTTAGCAGACATGGATGATGATATCAGAATGGGCCATTGCTGTTTTTCTCCCTGACGGCAGCCATATTACTTCATTCTTTAGTCAGGTTTGGATGTGTGCATATCAACAGGTGAGTATAATTTTATATGACTCAGCATATCATGTCTGCTTGCTGGAAGATATTATTAATCCAAAAATACGCTGTTGTGAAAATTGGAATACTGTTCAGTGTATTTTTGCAATCCCAGAAAAAACAAGCCTTCCTACCTGTTTTTGATGGTATAGCCACTTAAACTTCGAGAGTTCCCTTTGGGCCAGCTGTTTTAACACTGGGGGAAGAAGATTCCACCGATGGTGTTAAGCCTTTTATGGTCATTTTTTTTTTTTGCCACTATAATGCAGGGTCGGGTCAGGTCAGTTCAGCATTTGCAACTCACCAACGGACATGGGACATCAAATCTTTTAAGGAGTTTTGTCTAGGTTAGATTGACAATGCACCTTTCTGTCCAATCAACCTTCTGTGCTAGTACCGAATGTCCTTAACATCACTGCACCTGCCCTATCTGGTCCAGGAATTCATAAGCAGGATCCCTCCCAGTATTCCAGTGTGGCTACAATCAGTATTGCTCAAACATTTGATATCTTTCTTCCTGAATAACATTGTTATAATATAAACTCTTACTAACTGTGCAAATTCATTGAGTTGCAAGCTCTTTTTAACTGCAAATCAAAATGGCAGCCTCCAGCAAAACAAGATGGTAGCCCCCAAGAAAATTTCAATAGATGGAAAACTCAGCGTGTCACAATGGAACCCTCCTCCAGAAAATCAATATGGCAGCCCCCATAAAAATTTCAATAGACGGAACACACAGCGTAACACAACGGAACCCTCCTCGAGAAAATCAACATGGCAGCCTCCATGAAAATTTAAATAGACGGAACACTCAGTGTGTCACAATGGAACCCTTTAGCAGACATGGATTATGATATCACAATGGGCCATTGCTGTTTTTCTCCCTGACGGCAGCCATTTTACTTAATTCTTTAGTCAGGTTTGGATGTGTGCATATCAACAGGTGAGGATAATTTGATATGACTCAGCATATCATGTCTGCTTGCTGGAAGATATGATTAATCCAAAAATATGCTGTTGTGAAAATTGGAATACTGTTCAGCGTATTTTTGCAATCCCAGAAAAAACAAGCCTTCCTACCTGTTTTTGATGATATAGCCACTTAAACTTCGAGAGTTACCTTTGGACCAGCTGTTTTAACACTGGGGGAAGAAGATGCCACCGATGGTGTTAAGCCTTTTATGGTCATTGTTTCTTTGCCACTATAATGCAGGGTCAGGTCAGTTCAGCATTTGCAACTCACCAACGGACATGGGACGTCAAATCTTTTAAGGAGTTTTGTCTAGGTTAGATTGACAATGCACCTTTCTGTCCAATCAACCTTCTGTGCTAGTACCGAATGTCCTTAGCATCACTGCACCTGCGCTATCTGGTCCAGGAATTCATAAGCAGGATCCCGCCCAGTATTCCAGTGTGGCTAAAATCAGTATTGCTCAAACATTTGATATCTTTCTTCCTGAATAACATTGTTATAATATAAACTCTTACCAACTGTGCAAATTCATTGAGTTGCAAGCTCTTTTTAATTGCAAATCAAAATGGCAGCCTCCAGCAAAACAAGATGGTAGCTCCCAAGAAAATTTCAATAGATGGAAAACTCAGCGTGTCACAATGGAACCCTCCTCCAGAAAATCAATATGGCAGCCCCCATGAAAATTTCAATAGACGGAACACACAGTGTAACACAAAGGAAAACTCCTCGAGAAAATCAACATGGCAGCCTCCATGAAAATTTAAATAGACGGAACACTCAGTGTGTCACAATGGAACCCTTTAGCAGACATGGATGATGATATCACAATGGGCCATTGCTGTTTTTCTCCCTGACGGCAGCCATTTTACTTCATTCTTTAGTCAGGTTTGGATGTGTGCATATCAACAGGTGAGGATAATTTGATATGACTCAGCATATCATGTCTGCTTGCTGGAAGATATGATTAATCCAAAAATATGCTGTTGTGAAAATTGGAATACTGTTCAGCGTATTTTTGCAATCCCAGAAAAAACAAGCCTTCCTACCTGTTTTTGATGGTATAGCCACTTAAACTTCGAGAGTTCCCTTTGGGCCAGCTGTTTTAACACAGGGGGAAGAAGATGCCACCGATGGTGTTAAGCCTTTTATGGTCTTTGTTTCTTTGCCACTATAATGCAGGTTCAGGTCAGTTCAGCATCTGCAACTCACCAACGGACACGGGACATCAAATCTTTTAAGGAGTTTTGTCTAGGTTAGATTGACAATGCACCTTTCTGTCCAATCAACCTTCTGTGCTAGTACCGAATGTCCTTAGCATCACTGCACCTGCCCTATCTGGTCCAGGAATTCATAAGTAGGATCCCGCCCAGTATTCCAGTGTGGCTACAATCAGTATTGCTCAAACATTTGATATTTTTCTTCCTGAATAACATTGTTATAATATAAACTCTTACCAACTGTGCAAATTCATTGAGTTGCAAGCTCTTTTTAACTGCAAATCAAAATGGCAGCCTCCAGCAAAACAAGATGGTAGCCCCCATGAAAATTTCAATAGATGGAAAACTCAGCGTGTCACAATGGAACCCTCCTACAGAAAATCAATATGGCAGCCCACATGAAAATTTCAATAGACAGAACACACAGCGTAACACAATGGAACCCTCCTCAAGAAAATCAACATGGCAGCCTCCATGAAAATGTAAATAGACGGAACACTCAGTGTGTCACAATGGTACCCTTCAGCAGACATGGATGATGATAACACAATGGGCCATTGCTTTTTTTCTCCCTGACGGCAGCCATTTTACTTCATTCTTTAGTCAGGTTTGGATGTGTGCATATCAACAGGTGAGGATAATTTTATATGACTCAGCATATCATGTCTGCTTGCTGGAAGATATGATTAATCAAAAAATATGCTGTTGTGAAAATTGGAATACTGTTCAGCGTATTTTTGCAATCCCAGAAAAAACAAGCCTTCTAACCTGTTTTTGATGGTATAGCCATTTAAACTTCGAGAGATCCCTTTGGACCTACTGTTTTAACATTAAGGAAAGAAGATGCCACCGATGGTGTTAAGCCTTTTATGGTCATTGTTTCTTTGCCACTATAATGCAGGGTCAGGTCAGTTCAGCATTTGCAACTCACCAACAGACATGGGACATCAAATCTTTTAAGGAGTTTTTTCTAGGTTAGATTGACAATGCACCTTTCTGTCCAATCAACCTTCTGTGCTAGTACCGAATGTCCTTAGCATCACTGCACCTGCCCTATCTGGTCCAGGAATTCATAAACAGGATCCCGCCCAGTATTCCAGTGTGGCTACAATCAGTATTGCTCAAACATTTGATATCTTTCTTCCTGAATAACATTGTTATAATATAAACTCTTACCAACTGTGCAAATTTATTGAGTTGCAAGCTCTTTTTAACTGCAAATCAAAATGGCAGCCTCCAGCAAAACAAGATGGTAGCCCCCATGAAAATTTCAATAGATGGAAAACTCAGCGTGTCACAATGGAACCCTCCTCCAGAAAATCAATATGGCAGCCCCCATGAAAATTTCAATAGACGGAACACACAGCGTAACACAATGGAACCCTCATCGAGAAAATTAATATGGCAGCCTCTATGAAAATTTAAATAGACGGAACACTCAGTGTGTCACAATGGAACCCTTTAGCAGACATGGATGATGATATCACAATGGGCCATTGCTGTTTTTCTCCCTGACGGCAGCCATTTTACTTCATTCTTTAGTCAGGTTTGGATGTGTGCATATCAACAGGTGAGGATAATTTTATATGACTCATCATATCATGTCTGCTTGCTGGAAGATATGATTAATCCAAAAATATGCTGTTGTGAAAATTGGAATAGTGTTCAGCGTATTTTTGCAATCCCAGAAAAAACAAGCCTTCCTACCTGTTTTTGATGGTATAGCCATTCAAACTTCGAGAGTTCCCTTTGGGCCAGCTGTTTTAACACTGGGGGAAGAAGATGCCACCGATGGTGTTAAGCCTTTTATGGTCATTGTTTCTTTGCCACTATAATGCAGGGTCGGGTCAGGTCAGTTCAGCATTTGCAACTCACCAACGGACATGGGACATCAAATCTTTTAAGGAGTTTTGTCTAGGTTAGATTGACAATGCACCTTTCTGTCCAATCAACCTTCTGATATAGTACCGAATGTCCTTAGCATCACTGCACCTGCCCTATCTGGTCCAGGAATTCATAAGCAGGATGCCGCCCAGTATTCCAGTGTGGCTACAATCAGTATTGCTCAAACATTTAATATCTTTCTTCCTGAATAACATTGTTATAATATAAACTCTTACCAACTGTGCAAATTCATTGAGTTGCAAGCTCTTTTTTACTGCAAATCAAAATGGCAGCCTCCAGCAAAACAAGATGGTAGCCCCCATGAAAATTTCAATAGATGGAAAACTCAGCGTGTCACAATGGAACCCTCCTCCAGAAAATTAATATGGCAGCCCCTATGAAAATTTCAATAGACGGAACACACAGCGTAACACAATGGGACCCTTCTCAAGATAATCAATATGGCAGCCTCTATGAAAATTTATATAGACGGAACACTCAGTGTGTCACAATGGAACCCTTTAGCAGAAATGGATGATGATATCACAATGGGCCATTGCTGTTTTTCTCCCTGATGGCAGCCATTTTACTTCATTCTTTAGTCAGGTTTGGATGTGTGCATATCAACAGGTGAGGATAATTTTATATGACTCAGCATATCATGTCTGCTTGCTGGAAGATATGATTAATCAAAAAATATGCTGTTGTGAAAATTGGAATACTGTTCAGCGTATTTTTGCAATCCCAGAAAAAACAAGCCTTCCTACCTGTTTTTGATGGTATAGCCATTTAAACTTCGAGAGTTCCCTTTGGGCCAGCTGTTTTAACACTGGGGGAAGAAGATGCCACCGATGATGTTAAGCCTTTTATGGTCATTGTTTCTTTGCCACTATAATGCAGAGTCAGGTCAGTTCAGCATTTGCAACTCACCAACGGACATGGGACATCAAATCTTTTAAGGAGTTTTGTCTAGGTTAGATTGACAATGCACCTTTCTGTCCAATCAACCTTCTGTGCTAGTACCGAATGTCCTTAGCATCACTGCACCTGCCCTATCTGGTCCAGGAATTTATAAGCAGGATCCCGCCCAGTATTCCAGTGTGGCTACAATCAGTATTGCTCAAACATTTGATATCTTTCTTCCTGAATAACATTGTTATAATATAAACTCTTACCAACTGTGCAAATTCATTGAGTTGCAAGCTCTTTTTTACTGCAAATCAAAATGGCAGCCTCCAGCAAAAACAAGATGGTAGCCCCCATGAAAATTTCAATAGATGGAAAACTCAGCGTGTCACAATGGAACCCTCCTCCAGAAAATCAATATGGCAGCCCCATGAAAATTTCAATAGACGGAACACACAGCGTAACAGAATGGAACCCTCCTCGAGAAAATAAATATGGCAGCCTCCATGAAAATTTAAATAGACGGAACACTCAGTGTGTCACAATAAAACCCTTTAGCAGACATGGATGATGATATCACAATGGGCCATTGCTGTTTTTCTCCCTGACGGCAGCCATTTTACTTCATTCTTTAGTCAGGTTTGGATGTGTGCATATCAACAGGTGAGGATAATTTTATATGACTCAGCATATCATGTCTGCTTGCTGGAAGATATGATTAATCCAAAAATATGCTGTTGTGAAAATTGGAATACTGCTCAGCGTATTTTTGCAATCCCAGAAAAAACAAGCCTTCCTACCTGTTTTTGATGGTATAGCCACTTAAACTTCGAGAGTTACCTTTGGACCAGCTGTTTTAACATTGGGGGAAGAAGATGCCACCGATGGTGTTAAGCCTTTTATGGTCATTGTTTCTTTGCCACTATAATGCAGGGTCAGGTCAGTTCAGCATTTGCAACTCACCAACGGACATGGGACCTCAAATCTTTTCAGGAGTTTTGTCTAGGTTAGATTGACAATGCACCTTTCTGTCCAATCAAGCTTCTGTGCTAGTACCGAATGTCCTTAGCATCACTACACCTGCCCTATCTGGTCCAGGAATTCATAAGCAGGATCCCGCCCAGTATTCCAGTGTGGCTACAATCAGTATTGCTCAAACATTTAATATCTTTCTTTCTGAATAACATTGTTATAATATAAACTCTTACCAACTGTGCAAATTCATTGAGTTGCAAGCTCTTTTTAACTGCAAATCAAAATGGCAGCCCCTAGCAAAACAAGATGGTAGCCCCCATGAAAATTTCAATAGATGGAAAACTCAGCGTGTCACAATGGAACCCTCCTCCAGAAAATCAATATGGCAGCCCCCATGAGAATTTCAATAGACGGAACACACAGCGTAACACAATGGAACCCTCCTCGAGAAAATCAATATGGCAGCCTCCATGAAAATTTAAATAGACGGAACACTCAGTATGTCACAATGGAACCCTTTAGCAGACATGGATGATGATATCACAATGGGCCATTGCTGTTTTTCTCCCTGACGGCAGCCATTTTACTTCATTCTTTAGTCAGGTTTGGATGTGTGCATATCAACAGGTGAGGATAATTTTATATGACTCAGCATATCATGTCTGCTTGCTGGAAGATATGATTAATCCAAAAATATGCTGTTGTGAAAATTGGAATACTGTTCAGCGTATTTTTGCAATCCCAGAAAAAACAAGCCTTCCTACCTGTTTTTGATGGTATAGCCACTTAAACTTCGAGAGTTCCCTTTGGGCCAGCTGTTTTAACACAGGGGGAAGAAGATGCCACCGATGGTGTTAAGCCTTTTATGGTCTTTGTTTCTTTGCCACTATAATGCAGGTTCTGGTCAGTTCAGCATCTGCAACTCACCAACGGACACGGGACATCAAATCTTTTAAGGAGTTTTGTCTAGGTTAGATTGACAATGCACCTTTCTGTCCAATCAACCTTCTGTGCTAGTACCGAATGTCCTTAGCATCACTGCACCTGCCCTATCTGGTCCAGGAATTCATAAGTAGGATCCCGCCCAGTATTCCAGTGTGGCTACAATCAGTATTGCTCAAACATTTGATATTTTTCTTCCTGAATAACATTGTTATAATATAAACTCTTACCAACTGTGCAAATTCATTGAGTTGCAAGCTCTTTTTAACTGCAAATCAAAATGGCAGCCTCCAGCAAAACAAGATGGTAGCCCCCATGAAAATTTCAATAGATGGAAAACTCAGCGTGTCACAATGGAACCCTCCTACAGAAAATCAATATGGCAGCCCACATGAAAATTTCAATAGACAGAACACACAGCGTAACACAATGGAACCCTCCTCAAGAAAATCAACATGGCAGCCTCCATGAAAATGTAAATAGACGGAACACTCAGTGTGTCACAATGGTACCCTTCAGCAGACATGGATGATGATAACACAATGGGCCATTGATTTTTTTCTCCCTGACGGCAGCCATTTTACTTCATTCTTTAGTCAGGTTTGGATGTGTGCATATCAACAGGTGAGGATAATTTTATATGACTCAGCATATCATGTCTGCTTGCTGGAAGATATGATTAATCAAAAAATATGCTGTTGTGAAAATTGGAATACTGTTCAGCGTATTTTTGCAATCCCAGAAAAAACAAGCCTTCTAACCTGTTTTTGATGGTATAGCCATTTAAACTTCGAGAGATCCCTTTGGACCTACTGTTTTAACATTAAGGAAAGAAGATGCCACCGATGGTGTTAAGCCTTTTATGGTCATTGTTTCTTTGCCACTATAATGCAGGGTCAGGTCAGTTCAGCATTTGCAACTCACCAACAGACATGGGACATCAAATCTTTTAAGGAGTTTTTTCTAGGTTAGATTGACAATGCACCTTTCTGTCCAATCAACCTTCTGTGCTAGTACCGAATGTCCTTAGCATCACTGCACCTGCCCTATCTGGTCCAGGAATTCATAAACAGGATCCCGCCCAGTATTCCAGTGTGGCTACAATCAGTATTGCTCAAACATTTGATATCTTTCTTCCTGAATAACATTGTTATAATATAAACTCTTACCAACTGTGCAAATTTATTGAGTTGCAAGCTCTTTTTAACTGCAAATCAAAATGGCAGCCTCCAGCAAAACAAGATGGTAGCCCCCATGAAAATTTCAATAGATGGAAAACTCAGCGTGTCACAATGGAACCCTCCTCCAGAAAATCAATATGGCAGCCCCCATGAAAATTTCAATAGACGGAACACACAGCGTAACACAATGGAACCCTCTTCGAGAAAATTAATATGGCAGCCTCCATGAAAATTTAAATAGACGGAACACTCAGTGTGTCACAATGGAACCCTTTAGCAGACATGGATGATGATATCACAATGGGCCATTGCTGTTTTTCTCCCTGACGGCAGCCATTTTACTTCATTCTTTAGTCAGGTTTGGATGTGTGCATATCAACAGGTGAGGATAATTTTATATGACTCATCATATCATGTCTGCTTGCTGGAAGATATGATTAATCCAAAAATATGCTGTTGTGAAAATTGGAATAGTGTTCAGCGTATTTTTGCAATCCCAGAAAAAACAAGCCTTCCTACCTGTTTTTGATGGTATAGCCATTCAAACTTCGAGAGTTCCCTTTGGGCCAGCTGTTTTAACACTGGGGGAAGAAGATGCCACCGATGGTGTTAAGCCTTTTATGGTCATTGTTTCTTTGCCACTATAATGCAGGGTCAGGTCAGTTCAGCATTTGCAACTCACCAATGGACATGGGACATCAAATCTTTTAAGGAGTTTTGTCTAGGTTAGATTGACAATGCACCTTTCTGTCCAATCAACCTTCTGATATAGTACCGAATGTCCTTAGCATCACTGCACCTGCCCTATCTGGTCCAGGAATTCATAAGCAGGATGCCGCCCAGTATTCCAGTGTGGCTACAATCAGTATTGCTCAAACATTTAATATCTTTCTTCCTGAATAACATTGTTATAATATAAACTCTTACCAACTGTGCAAATTCATTGAGTTGCAAGCTCTTTTTTACTGCAAATCAAAATGGCAGCCTCCAGCAAAACAAGATGGTAGCCCCCATGAAAATTTCAATAGATGGAAAACTCAGCGTGTCACAATGGAACCCTCCTCCAGAAAATTAATATGGCAGCCCCTATGAAAATTTCAATAGACGGAACACACAGCGTAACACAATGGGACCCTTCTCAAGATAATCAATATGGCAGCCTCTATGAAAATTTATATAGACGGAACACTCAGTGTGTCACAATGGAACCCTTTAGCAGAAATGGATGATGATATCACAATGGGCCATTGCTGTTTTTCTCCCTGACGGCAGCCATTTTACTTCATTCTTTAGTCAGGTTTGGATGTGTGCATATCAACAGGTGAGGATAATTTTATATGACTCAGCATATCATGTCTGCTTGCTGGAAGATATGATTAATCAAAAAATATGCTGTTGTGAAAATTGGAATACTGTTCAGCGTATTTTTGCAATCCCAGAAAAAACAAGCCTTCCTACCTGTTTTTGATGGTATAGCCATTTAAACTTCGAGAGTTCCCTTTGGGCCAGCTGTTTTAACACTGGGGGAAGAAGATGCCACCGATGGTGTTAAGCCTTTTATGGTCATTGTTTCTTTGCCACTATAATGCAGAGTCAGGTCAGTTCAGCATTTGCAACTCACCAACGGACATGGGACATCAAATCTTTTAAGGAGTTTTGTCTAGGTTAGATTGACAATGCACCTTTCTGTCCAATCAACCTTCTGTGCTAGTACCGAATGTCCTTAGCATCACTGCACCTGCCCTATCTGGTCCAGGAATTTATAAGCAGGATCCCGCCCAGTATTCCAGTGTGGCTACAATCAGTATTGTTCAAACATTTGATATCTTTCTTCCTGAATAACATTGTTATAATATAAACTCTTACCAACTGTGCAAATTCATTGAGTTGCAAGCTCTTTTTTACTGCAAATCAAAATGGCAGCCTCCAGCAAAAACAAGATGGTAGCCCCCATGAAAATTTCAATAGATGGAAAACTCAGCGTGTCACAATGGAACCCTCCTCCAGAAAATCAATATGGCAGCCCCATGAAAATTTCAATAGACGGAACACACAGCGTAACACAATGGAACCCTCCTCGAGAAAATAAATATGGCAGCCTCCATGAAAATTTAAATAGACGGAACACTCAGTGTGTCACAATAAAACCCTTTAGCAGACATGGATGATGATATCACAATGGGCCATTGCTGTTTTTCTCCCTGACGGCAGCCATTTTACTTCATTCTTTAGTCAGGTTTGGATGTGTGCATATCAACAGGTGAGGATAATTTTATATGACTCAGCATATCATGTCTGCTTGCTGGAAGATATGATTAATCCAAAAATATGCTGTTGTGAAAATTGGAATACTGCTCAGCGTATTTTTGCAATCCCAGAAAAAACAAGCCTTCCTACCTGTTTTTGATGGTATAGCCACTTAAACTTCGAGAGTTACCTTTGGAACAGCTGTTTTAACATTGGGGGAAGAAGATGCCACCGATGGTGTTAAGCCTTTTATGGTCATTGTTTCTTTGCCACTATAATGCAGGGTCAGGTCAGTTCAGCATTTGCAACTCACCAACGGACATGGGACCTCAAATCTTTTCAGGAGTTTTGTCTAGGTTAGATTGACAATGCACCTTTCTGTCCAATCAAGCTTCTGTGCTAGTACCGAATGTCCTTAGCATCACTACACCTGCCCTATCTGGTCCAGGAATTCATAAGCAGGATCCCGCCCAGTATTCCAATGTGGCTACAATCAGTATTGCTCAAACATTTAATATCTTTCTTTCTGAATAACATTGTTATAATATAAACTCTTACCAACTGTGCAAATTCATTGAGTTGCAAGCTCTTTTTAACTGCAAATCAAAATGGCAGCCCCTAGCAAAACAAGATGGTAGCCCCCATGAAAATTTCAATAGATGGAAAACTCAGCGTGTCACAATGGAACCCTCCTCCAGAAAATCAATATGGCAGCCCCCATGAGAATTTCAATAGACGGAACACACAGCGTAACACAATGGAACCCTCCTCGAGAAAATCAATATGGCAGCCTCCATGAAAATTTAAATAGACGGAACACTCAGTATGTCACAATGGAACCCTTTAGCAGACATGGATGATGATATCACAATGGGCCATTGCTGTTTTTCTCCCTGACGGCAGCCATTTTACTTCATTCTTTAGTCAGGTTTGGATGTGTGCATATCAACATGTGAGGATAATTTGATATGACTCAGCATATCATGTCTGCTTGCTGGAAAATATGATTAATCCAAAAATATGCTGTTGTGAAAATTGGAATACTGTTCAGCGTATTTTTGCAATCCCAGAAAAAACAAGCCTTCCTACCTGTTTTTGATGGTATAGCCACTTAAACTTCGAGAGTTACCTTTGGTTCAGCTGTTTTAACACTGGGGGAAGAAGATGCCACCGATGGTGTTAAGCCTTTTATGGTCATTGTTTCTTTGCCACTATAATGCAGGGTCAGGTCAGTTCAGCATCTGCAACTCACCAACGGACATGGGACATCAAATCTTTTAAGGAGTTTTGTCTAGGTTAGATTGACAATGCACCTTTCTGTCCAATCAACCTTCTGTGCTAGTACCGAATGTCCTTAGCATCACTGCACCTGCCCTATCTGGTCTAGGAATTCATAAGCAGGATCCCGCCCAGTATTCCAGTTGGCTACAATCAGTATTGCTCAAACATTTGATATCTTTCTTCCTTAATAACATTGTTATAATATAAATTCTTACCAACTGTGCAAATTTATTGAGTTGCAAGCTCTTTTAAACTGTAAATCAAAATGGCAGCCTCCAGCAAAACAAGATGGTAGCCCCCATGAAAATTTAAATAGATGGAAAACTCAGCGTGTCACAATGGAACCCTCCTCCAGAAAATCAATATGGCAGCCCCCATGAAAATTTAAATAGACGGAACACACAGCGTAACACAATGGAACCCTCCTCGAGAAAATCAATATGGCAGCCTCCATGAAAATTTAAATAGACGGAACTCTCAGTGTGTCACAATGGAACACCAGATTTTGAAGAGAATTCATATAAGAACCTATCATTCAGGGAACAAGTTGCCTTGTGCTCTTTGGTGGGCCTTCAGGAGGAACAGGGAGTCAGGGAGCTTCCCAGACCCCCTGGAAAATTCCATACCAAAAACACTAAATTTTATCCTGTTATATCCCGTACGGGTGGTATGGATGTTTTCCAGGAGGTTCTGGAAAAGGAGCTTAGGAGCATAGAGATAGAAAGTAATAGACAGCATAAATCTAATAATCTCAGTGCTTCTCAGGCCCAAGCACTCCAGGACTTACAGAAATGTGACTCCATTGTCATCAAAATGGCGGACAAAGGGGGGGCGGTGGTCATCATGGACAAGGAGACTTATGGCGGACAATTACGGGATATGTTGGCAGACACATCCACGTACAGTAAACTACCGAATGATCCATTAAAAGAATATATGCATAGTTACCTGTCATTGATCATGAAAGGAAGAGATAATGGCATGTTTGATGATGGAGAATATAAATACCTGTGCGTGGATGTGCCTGTCACACCCATTATACATGCCTTACCTAAAGTCCACAAGGGCGTCCGCCCCCCCCCCCCCCTCCGTCCCATAGTTGCCGGCATTGGCTCGCTTACCGAGCGTCTGGGGAGTTGGCTGGACCACCTTCTCCAGCCTCTTGTCAGACGTATACCGGGATATTTGAAAGATACGGGCGATGTCTTGCGAGCTATGTATGATTTCAGGTGGGAAGCCAAATTCAATTGGATTACAGCTGATGTAGTATCCCTCTACCCGTCCATTCCCCACGGGATTGCTCTGATGGCGATGGAATATCATCTCCATCGCTATACTGGATTAAACACCAATCATATTGACTTTGTGTGTGAGATCACAGCATACCTGCTAACCCACAATTATTTTGCATTTGATGGTGTCCACTATCTCCAGATCCGCGGAGTTTCAATGGGAGCCAGATTTTCTCCATCCCTAGCTAATTTGACCATGTCATTTTGGGAGGAGAAGTACATCTATAATCTGGAGAACCCATTTATGCCTGGTTTGGTCTGGTACGGCAGGTATATCGATGACCTGCTCATGGTATGGGCGGGCGGTATATCTGCCGTCCCAGACCTCCAGGCATACCTAAACAACAACAACTATAATTTGAGGTTCACCTGCTTGGCACACGAAACCCATATTAATTTCCTAGATCTGACACTCTGCGGAATCGCTGGAGAAATAGTGCACACCATGACCTATAGAAAAGAGGTGGCGGGCAATACTATACTCAATGCTAAAAGCCACCATCCAGTACATACCGTCAGAGCAATTCCCGTGGGTGAATTTATCCGTACGGTCAGGAATTGTAGTGTAGCAGAGAGATTAGATGATGAATTTGACAGAGTTGAGAAAAGGTTGAGGGACAGGAATTACCCAATGTGGATGATCAATAGAGGAAGGGAGATAGCCCTCCAGAAAAATAGAAGAGACATATTATTTGGGAAGCGCAAATGTAAATCTAGTGTGCTGACTTCTGCTGGTAGCGTGGAGACACGGGTGGACGGCGATCTGGACAGGGTCCCCACTCTTTCCCTAACATACAGTAATGAGTTTAGCATAATCAGTTCCGCAATTAAGAAGTGCCTACCTATTTTGTATGACGATGCCATTCTTTATGAAGCACTCAAATCAGGTTGTAGAATTGTCCCTAGAAGGGCTCCCACCCTGTCCAGCTCGCTGTCCCCGTCTCTCTACACTGCCAGTGGCAGTGGCACACAGTCCAGGCCTAGTTGGCTTATATATAAAGGATTTGCAAAATGCGGCAGTGCCCGTTGCAAGACCTGCGAATATGTCCTACCCACAAAAACATTTGACAGTGCAGACCATGTAGACAAATTCCCAATCCGTGTGTACATAAATTGCAATACGGAAGGCGTTGTCTACGCAATCCGATGCACCAAATGTGATCTCATGTATGTGGGTAGCACCGTCCGCAAGTTTAAAAATAGAGTGCTAGAACATCTCAACTATATCGCCAACCCCAATACTCTTAATATTTCAAATATAGCTAAACACTTTATACACGTTCATGCCCGCCAAGTATCATCCTTTCAGGCGTATGCCATTGAACGTGTATTTGCTCCGCAAAGGGGTGGAGATTATCGCAAGAAAATCCTGTTACGTGAGGCTTACTGGATTTTTAGACTGGGTACTAGGGTGCCAAGGGGCCTCAACCTCAAGAAAGAACTCATTTATATATACCAATAAAATATCTTATATAAGCAGCAGAATTTTGATATGTGTCACTATTAACATTCATGTTAGGCATATTTACATTTGGGCGGACACATATCTCTGATGTCCTTATTGCTATATTGGGGGTACTAATGAGATACACATGACCACAAAAATAACATTGTACATGTGAGAGTCCATATTATTATAGGGACTGTACATCTCTGTTCGTCACTGGCACTATAATGCCAACATTATATAATGCGGTTATTTTCTTGTCTTGGTTTGTTTTGGATGTTGCAAGAAAAGATTTCCAACGAATTTGCACAGGAGTGTAAAAAAGATTTTCTTATTAGATTCCACCTGTGATCTGATCTATCTTGCAATCATATTCAAAACGTCCGGTTTTACTGGGCAATAGTGGTATTGCAGCGCTACTGACATATAACAATGTATTTTTTGTTAGTATATATATATTTCTTGATAAGTCTGCTATAAAAGTGTCAGTACCAGGCTGTTAACATGAACCTGCCCGAACACATAGGACCATTGTATTTATATTTGTTTTAGTATGTTAATGTTGGTATCAAATGTGTTTTTTTACATATAATTTATGTTTTCTATGTACTGAAGTATTCACACTGTGCGACTTCTGCTGAAAATAATCACAGGGCAACCTGGGGTTAAGATGTCAGGGAAAGGTTCGCACAGTGTGCTACTAATTATAAACTGATTGATGCAAGCTGAAACAAAAAAGGTGTGCCTAGGTGTGGTGCAACGGATGTTGCTTGAAACCGGTTCCTCCCCATTTGAGGAGGAGTGCTTTCAACCCCTTTATATTGAGGGCCACAGTTAGCAATTTGTTACGACTAAGGGTACTCACCCGAAACGCGTCAATTCTGCCGTGCAACTGATGGTCATGTCTGTTGATGTCCATAACTAATAAAGAAGAGCTGAAAGAGGATATTATTTGTCTCCGGGACCCTTCCTTTTCTATTTTCTGCCTGCCACGGGAACACTTCCCTAGGGCTTCTGGAGCCGGGATCACATGCAGACCAGTTAGGTGAGCTGGAATATTTTTTTCCTGTCACAATGGAACCCTTTAGCAGACATGGATGATGATATCACAATGGGCCATTGCTGTTTTTCTCCCTGACGGCAGCCATTTTACTTAATTCTTTAGTCAGGTTTGGATGTGTGCATATCAACAGGTGAGGATAATTTGATATGACTTAGCATATCATGTCTGCTTGCTGGAAAATATGATTAATCCAAAAATATGCTGTTGTGAAAATTGGAATACTGTTCAGCGTATTTTTGCAATCCCAGAAAAAACAAGCCTTCCTACCTGTTTTTGATGGTATAGCCACTTAAACTTTGAGAGTTCCCTTTGGGCCAGCAGTTTTAACACTGGGGGAAGAAGATGCCACCGATGGTGTTAAGCCTTTTATGGTCATTGTTTCTTTGCCACTATAATGCAGGGTCAGGTCAGTTCAGCATCTGCAACTCACCAACGGACATGGGACATCAAATCTTTTAAGGAGTTTTGTCTAGGTTAGATTGACAATGCACCTTTCTGTCCAATCAACCTTCTGTGCTAGTACCGAATGTCCTTAGCATCACTGCACCTGCCCTATCTGGTCCAGGAATTCATAAGCAGGATCTTGCCCAGTATTCCAGTGTGGCTACAATCAGTATTGCTCAAACATTTGATATCTTTCTTCCTGAATAACATTGTTATAATATAAATTCTTACCAACTGTGCAAATTCATTGAGTTGCAAGCTTTTTTAAACTGTAAATCAAAATGGCAGCCTCCAGCAAAACAAGATGGTAGCCCCCATGAAAATTTAAATAGATGGAAAAGTCAGCGTGTCACAATGGAACCCTCCTCCAGAAAATCAATATGGCAGCCCCCATGAAAATTTCAATAGACGGAACACACAGCGTAACACATTGGAACCCTCCTCGAGAAAATCAATATAGCAGCCTCCATGAAAATTTAAATAGACGGAACACTCAGTGTGTCACAATGGAACGCTTTAGCAGACATGGATGATGATATCACAATGGGCCATTGCTGTTTTTCTCCCTGACGGCAGCCATTTTACTTCATTCTTTAGTCAGGTTTGGATGTGTGCATATCAACAGGTGAGGATAATTTTATATGACTCAGCATATTATGTCTGCTTGCTGGAAGATATGATTAATCCAAAAATATGCTGTTGTGAAAATTGGAATAGTGTTCTGCGTATTTTTGCAATCCCAGAAAAAACAAGCCTTCCTACCTGTTTTTGATGGTATAGCCACTTAAACTTCGAGAGTTCCCTTTGGACCAGCTGTTTTAACACTGGGGGAAGAAGATGCCACCGATGGTGTTAAGCCTTTTATGGTCATTGTTTCTTTGCCACTATAATGCAGGGTCAGGTCAGTTCAGCATTTGCAACTCACCAACGGACATGGGACCTCAAATCTTTTAAGGAGTTTTGTCTAGGTTAGATTGACAATGCACCTTTCTGTCCAATCAACCTTCTGTGCTAGTACTGAATGTCCTTAGCATCACTGCACCTGCCCTATCTGGTCCAGGAATTCATAAGCAGGATCCCGCTCAATATTCTAGTGTGGCTACAATCATTATTGCTCAAACATTTGATATCTTTCTTCCTGAATAACATTGTTATAATATAAACTCTTACCAACTGTGCAAATTCATTGAGTTGCAAGCTCTTTTTAACTGCAAATCAAAATGGCAGCCTCCAGCAAAACAAGATGGTAGCCCCCATGAAAATTTCAATAGATGGAAAACTCAGCGTGTCACAATGGAACCCTCCTCCAGAAAATCAATATGGAAGCCCCTATGAAAATTTCAATAGACGGAACACACAGCGTAACACAATGGAACCCTCCTCGAGAAAATCAATATGGCAGCCTCCATGAAAATTTAAATAGACGGAACACTCATTGTGTCACAATGGAACCCTTTAGCAGACATGGATGATGATATCACAATGGGCCATTGCTGTTTTTCTCCCTGACGGCAGCCATTTTACTTCATTCTTTAGTCAGGTTTGGATATGTGCATATCAACAGGTGAGGATAATTTTATATGACTCAGCATATCATGTCTGTTTGCTGGAAGATATGATTAATGAAAAAATATGCTGTTGTCAAAATTGGAATAGTGTTCAGCGTATTTTTGCAGTCCCAGAAAAAACAAGCCTTCCTACCTGTTTTTGATGGTATAGCCATTTAAACTTCGAGAGTTCCCTTTGGGCCAGCTGTTTTAACACTGGGGGAAGAAGATGCCACCGATGGTGTTAAGCCTTTTATGGTCATTGTTTCTTTGCCACTATAATGCAGGGTCAGGTCAGTTCAGCATTTGCAACTCACCAACGGACATGGGACATCAAATCTTTTAAGGAGTTTTGTCTAGGTTAGATTGACAATGCATCTTTCTGTCCAATCAACCTTCTGTGCTATTACGGAATGTCCTTAGCATCACTGCACCTGTCCTATCTGGTCCAGGAATTCATAAGCAGGATCCCGCCCAGTATTCCAGTGTGGCTACAATCAGTATTGCTCAAACATTTGATATCTTTCTTCCTGAATAACATTGTTATAATATAAACTCTTACCAACTGTGCAAATTCATTGAGTTGCAAGCTCTTTTAACTGCAAATCAAAATGGCAGCCTCCAGTAAAACAAGATGGTAGCCCCCATGAAAATTTCAATAGATGGAAAACTCAGCGTGTCACAATGGAACCCTCCTCCAGAAAATCAATATGGCAGCCCCTATGAAAATTTCAATAGACGGAACACACAGCGTAACACAATGGAACCCTCCTCAAGAAAATCAATATGGCAGCCTCGATGAAAATTTAAATAGACGGAACACTCAGTGTGTCACAATGGAACCCTTTAGCAGACATGGATGATGATATCACAATGGGCCATTGCTGTTTTTCTCCCTGACGGCAGCCATTTTACTTCATTCTTTAGTCAGGTTTGGATGTGTGCATATCAACAGGTGAGGATAATTTGATATGACTCAGCATATCATGTCTGCTTGCTGGAAGATATGATTACCGTATTTTTCGCTTTATAAGACGCACCTGATGATAAGACGCACCTAGATTTTTGAGGAGGAAAATAAGAAAAAAAAAATTTGAACCAAAAGGTGTGCTTTTGGAGTGGTTTTGAACTAATGGTGTGCTTTTGGAGGGGTTTTGAACGAATGGTGGTCTGTGGATGATGCACTGTTATGGGGGGACCTGTGGGTGACCCACTGTTATGGGGGGACCTGTGGGTGACGCACTGTTATGGGGGGACCTGTGGGTAACGCACTGTTATGGGGGGACCTGTGGGTGACGCACTGTTATGGGGGGACCTGTGGGTGACGCACTGTTATGGGGGGACCTGTGGGTGACGCACTGTTATTGGGGGACCTGTGGGTGACGCACTGTTATGGGGGACCTTTGGGTGACGCACTACTACGGGGGATGTAGCATCATATATAGCATCTTATGTAATGGGGGTCACTATTCACACAGGGACAATATACTGTGACACATATGATACTATGACCAGCATAAGATGATCTTATGCTGGTCACAGTATCATGTGTCACAGTATATTGTCCCTGTGTGAATAGTGACCCCCATTACACCACAGGGCACACAGTAGACTTTATATGTAAAATCTTTTAATGGCTCTGCTTTCTTCTATACCAGTACTCACTATAAAAGCAGCAGTCCGGCCAGCACGTGACGTCACTCACTCAGTCAGTCACGCTCCTGCCAGCTTCATTAATGAAGTGGGAGGAGCATGACCGAGTGAGTGACGTCACGCGCCGGCAGGACCGCTGCTTTCATAGTGAGTACTGGTATAGAAGAAAGCAGAGTGTAATGAAGCCGTTTTCATATGTAAAGTCTATAATCTTCAAGCAGTGTCCTAGGGCAATCCTCTGTAGTGCAACTCACTATGAAAGCGGCAGGCAGAGCGGCAGCGTAACCTCGCGATTCTCACTCATTAATGCTCCTCCCACTTCCTTCCCATGAATGAGTGAGAATCGCGAGGTTACACTGCCGTTCTGCCTGCCGCTTTCATAGTGAGTTGCACTACAGAGGATTGCCCTAGTTTAAAGCAGAGACACTGCTTGAAGATTATAGACTTTACATGTGATAATTACCGTGAGCGGGGTCCGATGTATTACAGTACAGTGACTGCATCGGGCCCCGCCGCGAGTGTTGCCAGCCTACGTCCCCTCCTCCCACCCCTCTGATACATTGCGGCTTGCGATGTATCAGCGTCAGCAAAGTAAACATGGCAGTGTTCGCTTTATAAGACGCACTGCCATTTTTCCCCCACTATTGGGGGGGAAAAGTGCGTCTTATAAAGCGAAAAATACGGTAATCAAAAAATATGCTGTTGTGAAAATTGGAATACTGTTCAGCGTATTTTTTTTAATCCCAGAAAAAACAAGCCTTCCTCCCTGTTTTTAATGGTATAGCCACTTAAACTTCGAGAGTTCCCTTTGGGCCAGCTGTTTTAACACTGGGGGAAGAAGATGCCACCGATGGTGTTATGCCTTTTATGGTCATTGTTTCTTTGCCACTATAATGCAGGGTCAGGTCAGTTCAGCATTTGCAACTCACCAACGGACATGGGACATCAAATCTTTTAAGGAGTTTTGTCTAGGTTAGATTGACAATGCACCTTTCTGTCCAATCAACCTTCTGTGCTAGTAACGAATGTCCTTAGCATCACTGCACCTGCCCTATCTGGACCAGGAATTCATAAGCAGGATCCCGCCCAGTATTCCAGTGTAGCTACAATCAGTATTGCTCAAACATTTGATATCTTTCTTCCTGAATTACATTGTTATAATATAAATTCTTACCAACTGTGCAAATTCATTGAGTTGCAAGCTCTGTTTTACTGCAAATCAAAATGGCAGCCTACAGCAAAACAAGATGGTAGCCCCCATGAAAATTTCAATAGATGGAAAACTCAGCACGTCACAATGGAACGCTTCTCCAGAAAATCAATATGGCAGCCCTCATAAAATTTTCAATAGACGGAGCACACAGCGTAACACAATGGAACCCTCCTCCAGAAAATCAACATGGCAGCCTCCATGAAAATTTAAATAGACGGAACACTCAGTGTGTCACAATGGAACCCTTTAGCAGACATGGATGATGATATCACAATGGGCCATTGCTGTTTTTCTCCCTGACGGCAGCCATTTTACTTCATTCTTTAGTCAGGTTTGGATGTGTGCATATCAACAGGTGAGGATAATTTTATATAACTCAGCATATCATGTCTGCTTGCTGGAAGATATGATTAATCAAAAAATATGCTGTTGTGAAAATTAGAATACTGCTCAGCGTATTTTTGCAATCCCAGAAAAAACAAGCCTTCCTACCTGTTTTTGATGGTATAGCACTTAAACTCGAGAGTTCCCTTTGGACCAGCTGTTTTAACACTGGGGGAAGAAGATGCCACCGATGGTGTTAAGCCTTTTATGGTCATTGTTTCTTTGCCACTATAATGCAGGGTCAGGTCAGTTCAGCATTTGCAACTCACCAACGGACATGGGACATCAAATCTTTTAAGGAGTTTTGTCTAGGTTAGATTGACAATGCACCTTTCTGTCCAATCAACCTTCTGTGCTAGTACCGAATGTCCTTAGCATCACTGCACCTGCCCTATCTGGTCCAGGAATTCATAAGCAGGATCCCGCCCAGTATTCCAGTGTGGCTAC
The DNA here is from genome assembly GCF_905171765.1 of Bufo bufo. Classification (NCBI taxonomy): domain Eukaryota; kingdom Metazoa; phylum Chordata; class Amphibia; order Anura; family Bufonidae; genus Bufo; species Bufo bufo. The sequence goes on from NW_024401192.1 coordinate 27,053, forward strand.
AATCAGTATTGCTCAAACATTTGATATCTTTCTTCCTGAATAACATTGTTATAATATAAACTCTTACCAACTGTGCAAATTCATTTAGTTGCAAGCTCTTTTTAACTGCAAATCAAAATGGCAGCCTCGGGGGCGGAGCCAGCGCTGGCCGCTTGATTCTGAGCTCTGAGCCACAGTGTCGGGATTCGAACCCGTGACCAGCCACATCCCAGGCGGTAGCCCTGCTTACTAGGCTACTGTCCTCTCTGGACATTCCTCCCTGAAGCCTATTAGATAACCTCAGTCTTGCCTAGCCTTGCTCATTACCCTTGATTCCCCACACCTGGTACTTCCCTATATAGTCCAGCCCCTTGCACTCCAGTTTGCTGATTATTGAGCTCCTGAGCCTTGATCAAGCTTCTCCTCATCTGTTGCTCTTACTACTGCTGGAAGTCCACTACTGACCAGGAATTGCCTACCGACTACTCTTCTGCCTTATCCCTACCTACTGAACTGCTACCACCGTTGCCATCCGGATTGTCTGACCACGCTTACTGCCGCCTGCCCTGACCCACCGCCTGCCTACCGACTACTCTTCTGCCTTACCCTACCTACTGAACTGCTACCACCGTTGCCATCCGGATTGTCTGACCACGCTTACTACCTGCCTGCGGTCCTTGCCACTGGGCTCCACTCCTACCTCCAGCCAGCGGTCCTCTGACTCAGGTGAGCCTGTAGGACTGTTACTCACAGACCGTTCAATGCACCAGCTATCATTAGCGAATCGCCTGAAAATTGGTTAAAATCGGGAACCCTAAAGCCGGGGAGCACCCCAGCACCAATAAAAGTCAAGCCGCAGGGGGAAATATGGACAAGTTCCTGAAGAAAGCGGCCGCTTCATATGTGGCTCGCGATTCCAAAATGGCGCCCGCTCAGCCTCAGAAAGCCAGATCGGAGGACGAGAGCGATTATGAAGAACCGCAAGGTAAGGGGGCCCTCCCGATTACCAGGAATTACCTAAAGAACACCCTGGGTAAAGCCCTCGAACCTCTCCTAAGTGAATTTGCCGCCATGCGCCAGGACATGCGCCATATAGGGGATAGAGTTGAAGCTTTAGAGAACCAACAGGCCCAGATACTAGATCACCAGAGGGCCACCTCCAACTCACTCCAGAAATGTGGGTCCTACCTGAACCAACTTCAGAACGCCCTAGAAGATCAAGAAAATAGGGGTCGCCGAAACAATTTGCGCATAAGAGGGATCCCTGAGACCGTGCTTCCTGGTGACATCCCTGCTGCAGTTGTCTCCCTATGCTCCTCACTCCTGGGCCCTGAATTCGCCCTAGAAATTGTTTTGGAAAGGGCACACAGAGCACTGCGACCCAAACCTAAAGCGGAAGAACCCCCAAGGGATATAATTTGCAAGTTTCTCAACTTTCAAGTTAAATCTGCAGTTCAAGAAGCTGCTAGAAACAGACAAGACATCCTATTTAAAGGTGCCCATATCTCAATCTATCAAGATTTAGCCCCCTCCACCTTGAGGAAACGTAAAATCTCTCAAGCCCCTGACGGAATGGCTAAGGGTGAACAGGATCCTTTACAAATGGAACTTTCCCTTTGGACTTTACTTTTTACAAGGAGGACGCCGCATGAATATCACCACCTTTACTGATTTAGAGGCGGTATATGACCATCTACAAATTCCTCCCATGCAGATCGAAAACTGGGACTTATTCCAAGATCTTAGTGATCTACCTGAAGTCCCGACGGTTGAGGCCTTCACCTTACAGCACACTCCAAAGGCCCACAAAGTGGGAAAGAGGAATCGGCAACTAACACCCAAGAGACTATCTCAAGATTAATCTCTGGAACCTTCTTGCAACAAGTCTCCCACACAGAGGCGATATCTTTCTTTTCCTGGACTTGCCTGGGTCTATCCAGATAATCTGCTTCTTCCTTATAAAGGGACTTTAGCTAAAATTTGCTTAGTTAGCTTTATTTACTGCTAGTGGATCCAGGTCTAAGTCCAGCTTAATTGGATACTATCTCTGTACCTAATATTCCATGCTTCTTTTGTCTGATTTCCTCTCCCTCCTTCTTACCTCTTCCCTTCTCAAATTTTTCCCTTACAATATTTTTCTCATATTGCCATTCAGTCCTCACTAACTGTCTGATGAGGGCCTAACCAGCTCCTCCTTTTTATTGAAATCCTGATGTTAGCTTAAATTAACATAAGATAATTTTCAGATTGCAATCTTACGTGCAGAACGGTATGTTAACCGGTCTTTGACCAACTTTTCCCCCATGCTTTACACTAGTGGATCACCCCAAAAACCAGGTTATTTTTTGGTTTTCTGTTTTGTTCTCATTTTTTCCCTTCTCCCTTTGTTTAGTTCTAGGTACCTGACACACAATTATTTGACTCTCCTGAGGGACATACAGGACCCGAGGGACCCGGCTTCTCTCCTGGACGGGGTGGGCGCACCCAAAACCGTGAGTGTCCTCTCCTGGGGGACTAGCGCACCTTGCACCCTTCCAGCTACAATAACCCTTGTTCATGGCTGATATCCATATAGCTTCTTACAACGTAAAGGGCTTCAATTCACCCTCCAAAAGAAGCCAGATATTCACTATCCTGCGCAAGGAGGGCTCGGATGTGCTGCTTCTCCAGGAGACGCATTTCAGGTTCAACCATTATCCTAACATGGAATTTTCTCACTACCCACTCTGGTACCACTGTGGGGGGGGGGCTCTGCCTCGTCCGGGGGAGTAAGTATAGGATTCAAGAGGAAAGTCCCTTTCAAATACATTGACCATATACAAGACCCAGAGGGTAGATTTATTATGGTCAAAGGGAATATAGGGGTCCAGATATATACCTTTATAAACTTATATGCCCCTAACTCCAAGCAGGCTAGTTGGCTTTCCTCCATATCCCCAATGATTACGTCTTTTAAGGAAGGTATTGTAGTAATGGGCGGGGATCTTAATATAGCCCTTAACCCCTAAATAGATTCATCATCACGCAAAACTTCCCACTCAAAACGTTCTCTAAAGTTCATTAGAAACATTCTCTGGGATCTCCATTTAATTGACGTTTGGCGCACTCAATACCCTAGCACTCTAGACTATACATTTTATTCCCATGTACACAATAATTATCACCGCATAGAGTACCTTTTTATCTCAAAAGAACACCTGCAATTATGCCCGATGACCAAAATTGGATCTATACATCTGTCTGACCATGCCCCAATTTTCCTAAAGGTATCCTCCCCTACACGTAAAACTAAAAGCTTTAATTGGAGACTAAATGAATTTATCCTAGGGAACCCAGACTGTATAAAAAAAATTGCTTCACTACTGGAAGAATACTTTAACCTAAACTCCCTACCAGAGCTTTCACCCCAAACCATTTGGGATGCACACAAACCCTTTATTAGGGGTGAGTTCATTAGCCTAGGCTCGTACTTAAAAAAAAAAACTAGGGAAAGTAACATTAGCAATCTTCTCTCCAAGATAAACAAGTTAGAATCCATCCATAAAAGTACCCTCTCTGAAACCCAACTTCAAGAGCTCTCCAAAGCAAGAGCAATTAAAAGCAATTAAAAGCTCTATTGCTCAACAATTCAGCTAAATACTACCTCAATTCCCAATACAAGTTCTTTGCACACGGGGATAAAGCCACCAAATTCCTCATGAACAGAATAAAAACTAGAAGAGCAAACAACTACATTCATCAACTGTCTTCTCCTAATGGTGACCCAGTATTTGCCTCATTTAAGATTGCCAAACAATTTAGGGACTTTTACGAAGCCTTATATAACCTCCCTTCCACCATACCTCCAACATCTCACTCTACATTAGTGGAAGCGTTTCTTAAATCAACAGCCTGCCCGACTTTATCAGTGGGCCAAAAACAAACACTTGAAGTTCCATTTACCTTGGATGAAATTTCTATAGCCCTGGCCCAAATGCCTCAGGGAAAAAGCCCGGGTCCAGATGGACTTCCTGCATTCTATTACAAAGCATTCAAAACACAACTCCTACCACATCTATTGACAGTGTGCAATCAGTCCTTGCAGGGTATCCCTTTATCCAAGGATATGACGTCTGCTCATATAGCCTTGATTCCTAAAGAGGGGAAGGACTCTAAGCTATGTGCAAATTATAGGCCAATTTCTCTTCTGAATATTGACCTTAAAATTCTTGCGAAACTTCGGGCCAATCGTTTGGCAGTCCTTCTCCCTCAGCTGGTACATATGGATCAGGTAGGCTTCGTGCGTAATAGGGAAGGTAGAGATAACACTACTAGAGTCATCAATGCTCTCTGTTATGCTAGACATACCTCCACTCCTCTCGTACTCCTCAGCACTGACGCTGAAAAAGCGTTTGACCGCATAAACTGGAATTATCTACGACATGTTCTAGTGTTCTTTAGCCTGCCTGATCCATATGTCAAGGCCGTATTTGCTATGTATAACCAGGCCACTGCCCGAGTAATGGTCAATGGTGACCTATCCTCTCCCTTCCGAATCCAAAACGGAACTCGTCAAGGCTGTCCCCTGTCTCCCCTGTTATTCATCCTGGCCATGGAACCCCTTCTATCCAAGCTTAGAGCGGATACTGAAATCAAAGGCCTATCGCCTAGGCGGTAGGATCCATAAGATTGCGGCATTCGCCGACGATGTTATGATAATGACATCCAACCACAAAACTTCCCTCCCCATAATTCAGGAGCATTTAACCACCTCCGGACCGCCTAACACAGATTCGCGTTCCGGAGGTGGCAGCGCTGCGCACAATCACGCATATACGCGTAATCTCGCGAGACGTGAGATTTCCTGTGAACGCGCGCACACAGGCGCGCGCGCTCACAGGCGCGCGCGCTCACAGGAACTGAAGGTAAGAGAGTTGATCTCCAGCCTGCCATCAGCGATCGTTCGCTGGCAGGCTGGAGATGTGTTTTTTTTTAACCCCTAACAGGTATATTAGACGCTGTTTTGATAACAGCGTCTAATATACCTGCTACCTGGTCCTCTGGTGGTCCCCTTTGTTTGGATCGACCACCAGAGGACACAGGTAGCTCAGTAATATGTTGCACCAAGCACCACTACACTACACCCACCCCTGTCACTTATTAAACCCTTATTCACCCTTGATCACCCCTGATCACCCCATATAGACTCCCTGATCACCCCCCTGTCATTGATTACCCCCCTGTCATTGATCAACCCCCTGTAAAGCTCTATTCAGATGTCCGCATGATTTTTACGGATCCACTGATAGATGGATCGGATCCGCAAAACGCATACGGACGTCTGAATGGAGCCTTACAGGGGCGTGATCAATGACTGTGGTGATCACCCCATATAGACTCCCTGGACACCCCCCTGTCATTGATTACCCCCCTGTCATTGATCAACCCCCTGTAAAGCTCCATTCAGATGTCCGCATGATTTTTACGGATCCACTGATAGATGGATCGGATCCGCAAAACGCATACGGACGTCTGAATGGAGCCTTACAGGGGCGTGATCAATGACTGTGGTGATCACCCAATATAGACTCCCTGATCACCCCCCTGTCATTGATTACCCCCCTGTCATTGATCAACCCCCTGTAAAGCTCCATTCAGATGTCCGCATGATTTTTACGGATCCACTGATAGATGGATCGGATCCGCAAAACGCATACGGACGTCTGAATGGAGCCTTACAGGGGCGTGATCAATGACTGTGGTGATCACCCCATATAGACTCCCTGATCACCCCCCTTTCATTGATTAACCCCCTGTCATTGATCAACCCCCTGTAAAGCTCCATTCAGATGTCCGCATGATTTTTACGGACCCACTGATAGATGGATCGGATCTGCAAAACGCATACGGACGTCTGAATGGAGCCTTACAGGGGCGTGATCAATGACTGTGGTGATCACCCCATATAGACTCCCTGATCACCCCCCTGTCATTGATTACCCCCCTGTCATTGATCAACCCCCTGTAAAGCTCCATTCAGATGTCCGCATGATTTTTACGGATCCACGGATACATGGATCGGATCCGCAAAACACATACGGACATCTAAATGGAGCCTTACAGGGGGGTGATCAATGACAGGGGGGTGATCACCCCATATAGACTCTCTGATCACCCCCCTGTCATTGATCACCCCCCCCTGTCATTGATCACCCCCCTGTCATTGATCACCCCTCTGTAAGGCTCCATTCAGACATTTTTTTGGCCCAAGTTAGCGGAATTTTTTTTTTTTTTTCTTACAAAGTCTCATATTCCACTAACTTGTGTCAAAAAATTAAATCTCACATGAACTCACCATACCCCTCACGGAATCCAAATGCGTAAAAAAAATTTGACATTTATATTCCAGACTTCTTCTCACGCTTTAGGGCCCCTAGAATGCCAGGGCAGTATAAATACCCCACATGTGACCCCATTTCGGAAAGAAGACACCCCCAGGTATTCCGTGAGGGGCATATTGAGTCCATGAAAGATTGAAATTTTTGTCTTAAGTTAGCGGAAAGGGAGACTTTGTGAGAAAAAAATAAAAAATATCAATTTCCGCTAACTTCTGCCAAAAAAAAAAAATTTCTATGAACTCGCCATGCCCCTCATTGAATACCTTGGGGTGTCTTCTTTCCAAAATGGGGTCACATGTGGGGTATTTATACTGCCCTGGCATTCTAGGGGCCCCAAAGCGTGAGAAGAAGTCTGGTATCCAAATGTCTAAAAATGCCCTCCTAAAAGGAATTTGGGCACCTTTGCGCATCTAGGCTGCAAAAAAGTGTCACACATCTGGTATCGCCGTACTCAGGAGAAGTTGGGGAATGTATTTTGGGGTGTCATTTTACATATACCCATGCTGGGTGAGAGAAATATCTTGGTCAAATGCCAACTTTGTATAAAAAAATGGGAAAAGTTGTCTTTTGCCAAGATATTTCTCTCACCCAGCATGGGTATATGTAAAATGACACCCCAAAACACATTCCCCAACTTCTCCTGAATACGGCGATACCACATGTGTGACACTTTTTTGCAGCCTAGGTGGGAAAAGGGGCCCATATTCCAAAGAGCACCTTTAGGATTTCACAGGTCATTTACCTACTTACCACACATTAGGGCCCCTGGAAAATGCCAGGGCAGTATAACTACCCCACAAGTGACCCCATTTTGGAAAGAAGACACCCCAAGGTATTCCGTGAGGGGCATGGCGAGTTCCTAGAATTTTTTATTTTTTGTCACAAGTTAGTGGAAAATTATGATTTTTTTTTTTTTTTTCTTACAAAGTCTCATATTCCACTAACTTGTGACAAAAAATAAAAACTTCCATGAACTCACTATGCCCATCAGCGAATACCTTAGGGTGTCTTCTTTCCAAAATGGGGTCACTTGTGGGGTAGTTATACTGCCCTGGCATTCTAGGGGCCCAAATGTGTGGTAAGGAGTTTGAAATCAAATTCTGTAAAAAATGACCAGTGAAATCCGAAAGGTGCTCTTTGGAATATGGGCCCCTTTGCCCACCTAGGCTGCAAAAAAGTGTCACACATCTGGTATCTTTGTATTCAGGAGAAGTTGGGGAATGTGTTTTGGGGTGTCATTTTACATATACCCATGCTGGGTGAGAGAAATATCTTGGCAAAAGACAACTTTTACCATTTTTTTATACAAAGTTTGCATTTGACCAAGATATTTATCTCACCCAGCATGGGTATATGTAAAATGACACCCCAAAACACATTCCCCAACTTCTCCTGAATACGGAGATACCAGATGTGTGACACTTTTTTGCAGCCTAGGTGGGCAAAGGGGCCCATATTCCAAAGAGCACCTTTCGGATTTCACTGGCCATTTTTTACAGAATTTGATTTCAAACTCCTTACCACACATTTGGGCCCCTAGAATGCCAGGGCAGTATAACTACCCCACAAGTGACCCCATTTTGGAAAGAAGACATCCCAAGGTATTCGCTGATGGGCATAGCGAGTTCATGGAAGTTTTTATTTTTTGTCACAAGTTAGTGGAAAATGATGATTTTTATTTTTTTTTTTTCTTACAAAGTCTCATATTCCACTAACTTGTGACAAAAAATAAAAACTTCCATGAACTCACTATGCCCATCAGCGAATACCTTGGGGTGTCTTCTTTCCAAAATGGTGTCACTTGTGGGGTAGTTATACTGCCCTGGCATTCTAGGGGCCCAAATGTGTGGTAAGGAGTTTGAAATCAAATTCTGTAAAAAATGACCAGTGAAATCCGAAAGGTGCTCTTTGGAATATGGGCCCCTTTGCCCACCTAGGCTGCAAAAAAGTGTCACACATCTGGTATCTCTGTATTCAGGAGAAGTTGGGGAATGTGTTTTGGGGTGTCTTTTTACATATACCCATGCTGGGTGAGAGAAATATCTTGGCAAAAGACAACTTTTACCATTTTTTTATGCAAAGTTGTCTTTTGCCAAGATATTTCTCTCACCCAGCATGGGTATATGTAAAATTACACCCCAAAACACATTCCCCAACTTCTCCTGAATACGGAGATACCAGATGTGTGACACTTTTTTGCAGCCTAGGTGGGCAAAGGGGCCCACATTCCAAAGAGCACCTTTCGGATTTCACCAGCCATTTTCTACAGAATTTGATTTCAAACTCCTTACCACACATTTGGGCCCCTAGAATGCCAGGGCAGTATAACTACCCCACAAATGACCCCATTTTGGAAAGAAGACATCCCAAGGTATTCGCTGATGGGCATAGTGAGTTCATGGAAGTTTTTATTTTTTGTCACAAGTTAGTGGAATATGAAACTTTGTAATAAAAAATTTAAAAAAATCATCATTTTCCGCTAACTTGTGACAAAAAATAAAAAGTTCTATGAACTCACTATGCCCATCAGCGAATACCTTAGGGTGTCTACTTTCCGAAATGGGGTCATTTGTGGGGTGTTTGTACTGTCTGGCCATTGTAGAACCTCAGGAAACATGACAGGTGCTCAGAAAGTCAGAGCTGCTTCAAAAAGCGGAAATTCACATTTTTGTACCAGTTTGTAAACGCTATAACTTTTACCCAAACCATTTTTTTTTACCCAAACATTTTTTTTTATCAAAGACATGTAGAACAATAAATTTAGAGCAAAATTTATATATGGATCTCGTTTTTTTTGCAAAATTTTACAACTGAAAGTGAAAAATGTCATTTTTTTGCAAAAAAATCGTTAAATTTCGATTAATAACAAAAAAAGTAAAAATGTCAGCAGCAATGAAATACCACCAAATGAAAGCTCTATTAGTGAGAAGAAAAGGGGGTAAAATTCATTTGGGTGGTAAGTTGCATGACCGAGCAATAAATTGTGAAAGTAGTGTAGGTCAGAAGTGTAAAAAGTGGCCTGGTCTTTCAGGGTGTTTAAGCCCTAGGGGCTTAGGTGGTTAAAGAACTACAGTGCAGTCTCCGACTTTAAGATCAATGAGAGCAAATCCACCATCATTAGCACAGGAATATCACCACAGCTTAGGCTCTCTTTAATGAAAAACTCCCCTTTCAATTGGTCTTCTCCAACCATTACCTACCTAGGGGTGAAACTTAGCCCTACCATTTCGGATCTATTCACACTCAATTACGTCCCTTTAAAAACAGCTCTATTCTTAGCTCTTGATAAACTCACTAAATCAGCCCCAACTCTATCATGGTTTGGAAGGAAAAACATCCTCTCGGCTCTTATTATTCCCCGTCTTACATACCTCCAACAAGTTCTCCCAATCCCCATTCCAAAGTCCTATTACACCTCCTTAAAACAGAGATTCAGAACATTTATATGGAATGGCAGGAAAGCGGGACTCTCCTACTCATTCTTATCTCGATTACGTACGTCAGGTGGGATAGGACTCCCAGACCCTGAACTCTATGGGAAGGCAATCCTTATGTCACGAATCATTGACTGGTTAAGAAACACTGACAGCAAATCTTGGGTGGCCATAGAACAAAGTATTATTGGTATGCCAGCTCGAGCTCTATGTCTAGGTCATCACACACCTCCCCAAATAAATCTACAACCTTTCCCAATTATCAAAGCCACAGTTGAAGCTTGGAAGTGGTGGAATCACTACCACTGCTCTATCCCCTTCCCAACTCCCCTTGTTACAATTAGTGATATCCTCGGTTCATCCTCCAGCGGACCTAGAAGTACCTCTTCTAAATTAATTAGTTCATCCTCCATGCCAATCTCCCTTCTCCTGGACCCTCAGGGCTTAGTACCATTAAACGATACCATCAAAACCCTTCTTAACCCACAACCATGTGACTTTAACCTCATTCCACTCATTAAATCATTTGTTCACAAAAATAACATGAATGGTGAGCTCCTTCATCCCCTTACTTGGTTTGAGGCCTTAATAGTTAACCCCAGTTCCCCAAAAAAAACTATCTCTCTTATATATAACAAACTAAGATCTCCACCATTAGTTATTAAACCAGCTTTCATCCGCTCTTGGGAACTAGAAACCGGTATAGATCTCCCTCTTCAAACTTTACCTACACTATTTGAAATTCCACACAAGTCATCTAGATGTGTAAGAGCCCAGGAGAATGGTTACAAAATTCTCTCGCAATGGTATATAACCCCAATCAAATCTTCACATTTCACTAGACCTACATCTGATGAATGCTGGAGATGTCAAGGGGAGAAAGGTACCTTCCTCCATATCTGGTGGCTATGTCCTGCTATCAATAAATGGTGGGCAGAAATCTTTCAGATCAGCAACCAAATCTGCTTCTCAAATATAGCTACCTCCCCTTATGGGGCATTGCTCTCTTTTTTCAATGACAAAACATCTTTACCCCCCACCTTCCTTTTTAAGCAGCTCTTGTTAGCAGCTCGTCTCTTGGTTCCTAAATACTGGCTACAAACTAGCTTACCTTCAATGGAGCAATGGAGACTTAAAGTAGATCAAATCCACCGTTTTGAGGAAATGGCCTCGTGGGAATCACGATCACACTCGATATTCTTGAAAAAGTGGACCCCTTGGGCAAAATACAGATTTCTCCAGCATTAATCAACCCTGCATCACTCCCTGGCTACACTACGGGCCCTGTCTTGTAAATTCTGCCAACAACTCAAAAAAATAAAATGATCAAAGTGGCTTGATAACTAAGAGGTAATCAGAGACGTCCATCCCTTCTTCCTTTTCTGGCCCTTACATACACCACATACACCCCACACAAATTGGGATTGGGGATCTGGTTACTAAGGTGCGATTGGTCATAACTTGCCTTGTCCCCTTTAACTAAATTAGCATCATCTCTGTCCAGTAATATCTGGATTCTGTTTCGTACACCCTAGTCTACAACTTATAGGGGGGGACTCTGACACTGCCACAAACACAAGGTAAACCCTGCTGTGTTCACTCTCCCTGGCCTGATAAGTTCAGGCAATCACTGGCTCGGCTCAGCTATACCAGCTTCCGTCTGGCCGGACGGTGCAGGCGCCTACGTCACAAACCAGCGATCGACTCCTTGGCTGGACACGTGGGACGCTGAGCGAGCGCGTCTGATGGTTTGCTCCGCCAGGAACAAGTAAGTGGAGCCCCACAGATTGGAGCAAGTGTGGTTACTATCGGTCAGACGACATTTAAACACAGAGTCCCCCTTGTGGGAAATTACAACAAGGACAATCTTGAACTTTTGGTTCTAACTAGTTGGCAAACTGGTATCTATAACTATGGACATTTGAGCGGTTCATTAGATTAGCCCTTGCAGCCCAAATCTAGCCATTAGGTCTCATTCCTAGGAGTACTCCGGTTATATAGGTTTGTGCGAGAGCTCCGCACTTCTATACCTATTTACACATTCTGTTATGTTTGTATGCTGATACTGACACCAAGTCAGTTTGTATCTATTTAGTATATTAATAAATTCTATGCAAAAATACTGTGAGCCAGCCTATATTATTATTATTGAGTTTCTCAATTAACCATCTGTAATTGTCACTATTCTCAATCCTTCATGTACAACAATGTACTTATATGATTTTGTGTATGGTACCGATTTACACCACTGTTGGTGTCCTGTTACACTGTATATATTCTTAAGAGTAAAATAAAATACTTTTAAAACCCAAAAAAATATTTAAATGGCAGCCTCCAGCAAAACAAGATGGCAGCCCCCATGAAAATTTCAATAGATGGAAAACTCAGCGTGTCACAATGGAACCCTCCTCTAGAAAATCAATATGGCAGCCCCCATGAAAATTTCAATAGACGGAACACACAGCGTAACACAAAGGAACCCTCCTCGAGAAAATCAATATGGCAGCCTCCATGAAAATTTAAATAGACGGAACACTCAGTGTGTCACAATGGAACCCTTTAGCAGACATGGATGATGATATCACAATGGGCCATTGCTGTTTTTCTCCCTGACGGCAGCCATTTTACTTCATTCTTTAGTCAGGTTTGGATGTGTGTATATCAACAGGTGAGGATAATTTTATATGACTCAGCATATCATGTCTGCTTGCTGGAAGATTGTATAGTAAGGACCAGCACTCGCTCTAGTAGTAATTTGAAATGGATTTAATGGTCACATACAAGTGGTAAGTGACGCGTTTCGGCTACTGTGAGCCTTTGTCAAACATAGTGTATACAAGTTACAAACAATTTAAATAGCCCGCGGAGGAGCCGGAAATTACATCAGGTTACCATGACAACATTGTAAACAGAGGACACAACAATGCAGAGATAGTGATTGAACAAGTGGATGAACAGATAACTATCATTGCTTGATAGGCACCATGCTTAGCAGTGCTACATTCTGTTGTTCATCATATTATTATGGTAAAATATTACATACTAGATGCTAGAAACTGTAGCAAACTAATTCAGAAGAAAAAAGGAGAAAAAGAACATAATTAATTCTCGGTGCACCATGCTTTACAGTGCCACATTTTGCTATACCTTATATAATGAGGTAAAAAACTGAATGCAGCGGTGCTGCATTTTTGCGTGGTCAACTTACGCCCTGATCAAGCACTAAATGACATGGATTGGAGTCAAGTTCTCTGTGGAAGAAAGAAAGAGGGAACATGTTGAAAGGGTCACTGTACATTGTGGCTTACAAAAAACTATTTAAATCATAATCACGAGTTAATCCCTTTGGTTCTAGGGTTTGGAGGCGATGAATCCAAAAGGCTTCTCTTTTTTTGAGCATTTTACACCTGTCTCCTCCTCTCCTGGGTAGTGATACATGTTCTATTATCTGGAAGCGCAGCTGGGAAATGGCATGTCGGTGTTTCTCAAAATGATATGGGATGGGAAGTAGTAAATTTTTCTTTCTAATGGTTGATTTATGTTTACAGAAACGGTCTTTCATCTTCATGGAGGTCTCACCGACATACACAAGACCACAGGGACACTTCAAGAGATAGACCACGAAATTGCTATTACAGGTAAAGAAGCCATTTATTTTGAATTTTTCCCCTGTGTATGGGTGGGTGAAGTGTTCTCCTTTAATGGCACTAGAGCAGTGTATACATTGAAGGCATGGGTATGTCCCATTCTTGGGTGTTGAGAGGGTGGCCTGGCGCAGAGTATGTCTGTCGCTACCTACATCAGCCCTGACTAAGATGTCTCGGATATTTTTGCACCTTTTGTAGCATATCATAGGTGGGGATTGAAATTCCGTGACATTGGGGTAAGCTCTGCTGAGAATACTCCAATGTTTGTTGAGGATAGTCCTGCATTTATTGACCCAAGGGTGGTATTTCACCACAAAGGGAACTCGTGGCTGTTTATCACTAGTAGTGGTACTGTCTTTAGGTGGTTTCGCCTGTTGTGCATTTAATAGGTCTTGCGGATACCCCGTCACAAAATTTGTCTAGCATTTCTTCCTGACGTGCTGTTTTCATATTGGTGTCAGACACTATCCTATTCACTCTCTGTAGTTGTGAATAGGGAAGTGATTTTTTGACTGCAGGGGGATGGTTGCTTGTGAAGTGCAGCAGACTGTTACGGTCAGTATTCTTGGTGTACAGGTCTGTGTGTATCTGCCCCTTCCCATCCTGCAAGACTAAGCTGATGAATTCCTCCAATTTCGCATACACCGAAGAACGGGCACGAGAAATAGTGTCCGGGATTACCGCTAATGCCGATTTTCTGAAGGTACCATCTGCTGAGTACAAGGGACGCGAGTGGGAGAAGGAAGCAAGGAAACAGACAGCTTGGGAGGTGCACACTACTACGCTGGCTGAATACTGCAGACTTCAACGCATCCCACGAGGTCTCAGAGTAAACCTCAGACCAACATTCTTTTGTGACAATATCAACTATTGCACCCAATTTGCGAACATTCTTAATAAATGTTCTATGGACCTAATGGTCCTGACCATTGAATACCTGACCCAGGCTTGACAGACATACTCTGCGCCAGGCCACCCTCTCAACACCCAAGAATGGGACATATCCATGCCTTCAATGTATACACTGCTCTAGTGCCATTAAAGGAGAACACTTCACCCACCCATACACAGGGAAAAAATTCAAAATAAATGGCTTCTTTACCTGTAATAGCAATTTTGTGGTCTATCTCTTGAAGTGTCCCTGTGGTCTTGTGTATGTCGGTGAGACCTCCATGAGGATGAAAGACCGTTTCTGTAAACATAAATCAACCATTAGAAAGAAAAATTTACTACTTCCCATCCCATATCATTTTGAGAAACACCGACATGCCATTTCCCAGCTGCGCTTCCAGATAATAGAACACGTATCACTACCCAGGAGAGGAGGAGACAGGTGTAAAATGCTCAAAAAAAAGAGAAGCCTTTTGGATTCATGACGGGGGTATTGGTTATACCCCGCTCGCTCCCCTTTTTCCCACTACCATCCCAAGCCACTCCCCACCCTGGCCCAGCCCTTACCCTGGGCTCGGCCCGCTCCCAATAAAACACTGACACCTGGCTTGGATTAAATTGGCCACAGCAGCCATTTTATTACATAAATACATATAATAAATAACCTTTTAATCCCAAACTGTAACATATTCCTGAATCCCAACGGGGGAGGTCCTGGAAGCCCCAAACAGCCGAAGTTTATTACCAGGTTGAGCCGCCTTGCCACCAGCCGTTAAACGCCAGCTCGGAGGCACCCCTGACGGCCCAGCCCCCAAAATTATCCACAACCAACCACCAACTATGGGAGTCCAGCCCCAACCGTGGAGCCCTCCCATCCTCATCCTTTAGAATCTCACCAACTTCAAGGACCTCCCACCGCCACAGCCGCCGTGACAATTGTAGCCGCTTCTTCCAATTCCATACCCGGCATAGGATACTCCTAAAAGAAAGAAAAGAAGAAGGGCGGGCGGGCGGGAGTTTCCTCTGTACCCCAAAATGGCCACCCTTCTCCTCCAGCCCTGGCTACTTAACCCCTCCAGTTCCACCCCCCAACTTAAACTAGCCAATCCCAATCCCCCCGGGGCTCGCTAAACCAAACCCCCCGTCATGGTAGCCTCCCCCCAGGCTACGCCCCCAGTCCGGCTATTTCTTGACGGGGGTATTGGTTATACCCCGCTCGCTCCCCTTTTTCCCACTACCATCCCAAGCCACTCCCCACCCCACCCCGGCCCAGCCCTTACCCTGGGCTCGGCTCGCTCCCAATAAAACACTGACACCTGGCTTGGATTAAATTGGCCACAGCAGCCATTTTATTACATAAATACATATAATAAATAACCTTTTAATCCCAAACTGTAACATATTCCTGAATCCCAATGGGGGAGGTCCTGGAAGCCCCAAACAGCCGAAGTTTATTACCAGGTTGAGCCGCCTTGCCACCAGCCGTTAAACGCCAGCTCGGAGGCACCACTGACGGCCCAGCCCCCAAAATTATCCACAACCGACCACCAACTATGGGAGTCCAGCCCCAACCGTGGAGCCCTCCCATCCTCATCCTTTAGAATCTCACCAACTTCAAGGACCTCCCACCGCCACAAACGCACTGGCTTGACCCCTTAAGCCCCGGGCGTCCCTCCACATATGCAGCGCCGTCTCGATCCCATCCTGCAAGGCCAAGCACCACATATCCAACCCTACAGCGTTTAAATGTATCCCATCTGCCCGCCAAAACCCCCCAACACCCTGCTCCAGGTCCACATACCTCACAGCCACTGCCCCATTCCTTGCCATGAACCTGCTTATGGCCCGGTTAACCTTCACCCTTGCCTTGTTCACTCCCTCTACCGAACGTGCACCCCTCCACACCTTCCGGGGGACTATGTCCGACCACACCGTCACAAGGCTCGGAAACAGAGACCACAACCTAAGGAGATCGAACTTGATATCTTTTACCAACTCCCTTAGCGGCCGCGCCCCCAAATCATTGCCCCCCACGTGCAGGACCAATACATCCGGGGCCCTATCCAATCTAACAAACCTGTGCACCTCCGCCATTACACCTCCCCACATCATTCCCCGCCGACCCAGCCATCTTACCACAGCTGTAGACCGTTCAAACCCTAACTGTTGACCATCCGGCCGAACCGCTGCCCAGATGGCTCCCCAAAAAACGTATGAATGGCCTAAGATCCAAACTAAAGCCGGCTCAGAACCTGTAATGACAGAAACGAAAAAACAATAGCAAAACGCATTCCACATGCAAAGTTAACACACTCCGTGCTACAATCTTTCTGGACGGATATATGAACGAAACCGGACCGATTGCCACCTCCCTATGCGCTTAATCACCTCCTGCCCCAAACCCCACCGAGCTGCCTCCGTCGCCGCCCCAATTCTGAACGAATGACTCGAGAACTTCTCCACTTCTCTGCCCAACTGACCCAGGCACTTTCTAAAAACTGCTGTAAACTGAAAGCGCGAAAGGAAAGACCCATCCGCGTGCACCAGAAGAGGAGACACTGATCCTCGCCCTTCCGCCCCATACTCCCGCATACACAGGACCGGGCACATCAAACAACCCAAGACCTCGAATAGAACAACCCTGCGACCCCTGCCTTCCACATCGGTTTTCGATCTTCTAATGACAAACTCCACCCTATCTGAAAAAAGGTCTACGTCATCCCCCAGCAACCCCCCTTCCCTACTAACTGACGGACTCACCAGCTCCCCCAACCGCAAAGCCCCAAAGAACGCCAGCGCAAAAGCCAACCTGAACAACCGCAACTCCCATAAGGAAACGCAAACTTTTTCTAGCTGCTCACCCAACTGCAGGAGCAGGGAAAACGACACCGGCCTGCGACTGTCCTCAACCGACCGCAAACGCCGCCAACCCTTCAGTGCCCTCGCCACCAGAAAGGACTTGGTGACGTCCGGCAACTTCCGTAGCTTGAAACCAAAAGCTAGCCCAGCCATACAACCATTCAATTTAGAAACAGACCACCCGTCCTCCCTACACTGACCTATAAATAACAGCAACGATATCTCCGACTCTTCATCCCCCATCCCCAATCTAGCCTTCCACTCCTCCCAACACTGCCATGCCCTGTGATAGGTCACCCACGTACCGGGAGCTAATGAGGACTGGATGAGCCCCATTACGTTGTCTCCAGGAGTTCCCATAGGCAGCTCGGGCAGTCCAGCCCGTCCTCCTCCGCTTCTGGAGCCAGCTGGCGAAAACGCTCCCACTGAGAACGAGAAAGAGCATCAGCAATACAGTTATCAACTCCCGGTACGTGCACAGCCACCACCCACGCATTGACGGTCAAATATTCCAAAACTAATCTCTGTAACAACCGCACCACCCGAGGTGACGAGGCTGACAACCCGTTAATTGCCTGCACCACTCCCAAGTTATCACAGTGGAAACGGACCTTCATATTCCTAAATTTTTCCCTCCACAGTAGGACTGCTGCCACTATGGGGAAAAGTTCCAGCAGCGCCAAATCCCTCACCCAGCCTCTACTCACCCAAGCGTCAGGCCACACCCCCGCACACCACTGCCCCGAACAATACGCCCAATAGCCACATCCCCCCGCCGCATCAGAAAAAAGGTCAAAGTCGAATGCCTCCACAACATCCCCCATAAACATATCCCGGCCATTGTACTGACTCAGAAACGATGCCCACACCCGTAAATCCTCCCTCAACTCCCTCCCCAACCTTATGTAATGATGAGGTGCCGTTACCCCCGCTGTCGCAGCCGCCAACCGCCTGCTAAAAATCCTCCCCATGGGCATTATACGGCAAGCAAAATTGAGCTTACCCAGGAGCGACTGCAGCTCCTTCAGCTGAAGTTTTGCTAATCGCTGAGCTCTCCCTACTGTACCTCCCTTTCCAAATCCTCCAGCTTGTCCCGGGGCAGTCTACATTCCATGCGCTCCGAATCGATCACTATACCCAGGAAGCTCAACTCCGTCGCGGGACCCACCGTTTTTTCCACCGCCAGGGGAACACCAAACACAGCGAACAGCACCTCCAGTGAATGCAGCAATAAAGAACACACCTTTGAACCCGCGGGGCCAATACACAGAAAATCGTCTAAATAGTGAATGATAGATTCACATCCAGCCGAGTCCTTAACCGCCCACTCTAAAAACGAGCTAAACTTTTCAAAGTACGCACACGATAGCGAACAGCCAATCGGTAAACAACGATCAACGAAGAACTCCCCATCCCAAGAACACCCCAACAAATGCAGGCTATCCGGATGAACCGGCAACAACCTGAACGCGGCCTCGATGTCTGTCTTCGCCATCAATGCCCCCCTCCCGAACTTTTTAACCCGCTGCACTGCCGCGTCAAACGAGGTATAGACCACCGAACATAACGCTGGATCAATACCGTCGTTGACCGACTATCCCTTTGGGAAGCATAAATGATGAATGAGGCGAAATTTATTCGCCTCCTTCTTCGGAACCACCCCCAGAGGCGACAGGCGCAAATTCTCCAACGGGGGCTCCGAAAAAGGCCCATCCATCCTACCCAATCTCACCTCCTTCTCCAGCTTTTCGGCGACTACGCCTGGGTGTTCCCTAGCCGACGCAATTTTTTTCTGATCAACACCGGCCCCGCCGGAACAAAAGGGATACGAAACCCCCAGAGGAAACCCTCCCGCAACAGTTCCGCGGCCTTTACGTCCGGGTATCTAGCGAGGAACGGTTCCATCCTTTCCAGACGAACCGGCGTCACCCCCTTTGCTAGCACCCTCGCCTCCCCTCTTCCTAAACCCCCTGAAGCACCGTGTGGCTCCATGGGGCCCCCCACAGCTGGAGCACTCGTGCTTGAACTTGCACTTACCCCCGAACTTGCACCCCCCTTCATTAAATAGGAAACACAGTCCCTTAGCTGACGCTGCTGCAAAGGCCGACTGCCCTCCGGCTCCCGACTCACCCCGAAACGACTGAGCACCCGACTCCCCCCGAAAGGACTGGGCTGACCTAACCGGCACCGTCACCTTCAACCACAAAGCTATATCTTTGTGGTCCCATCTAATACTCGGGCGCACCGCCTTACGCTGCCTAAATTGTTCATCGTAGCGCAGCCACGTCTGCCCCCCATACACACGATACGCTTCCCCAATGGAGTCCAGATAGATAAACAGCGCAGAGCAGCACTCTGGCGCCTTTTCCCCTACTACGCTGGCAAATATCGCAAACGCCTGTAACCAATTAGGGAACGTGCGCGGTATTAACCGGTACCGACACTTCTCCTCTTCCTCCTTTTTACCCTCATCCTTCCTAGCCTTATCCAGGTTAAATTTTTCCAAGGGGAGCAAGGAAAAAATCTCCACATACTCCCCTCGCCAAATTTTTTCCCTAACTTCCTGCTTCAAATGGGCCCCCAACGGCCCCTCAAAGCAAACGTATACCTCCCCCCTCGCCTTATCATCCAGCCCCACCCTATCCTCCTGCTCCGAACCACCCGCCTGCGTCTGCACTGATGCCGTGGCACTTTGCGGACCGAACACGGGCTGACCCATCCCCACCAACCCCCCAGAACTGCCCCCCACCCCCCAGGCCGGTAACGGAGACGACCCTCCCGCACCCCAGCCAGCCAGCAACCCTGCCAAACCCCCCAGCAACCACCCTAACCCCCTACCCAACTCCCCTTGGGGCCCCCCTGCCGCCCCCCCAGAAGAACTAGCAATAAACTGCACTAAAGGTCCCCAGAGCGCCTCACCTGGCTGCCTGGGAGCTGTGATCCCATCAGCCGAAGATCCTGACTCCAGACGTTCCTCCCTCTGCGATGAACCCGATGAAAAACGATCCCCCGACGGTCCCCTGGCCCTGCCAGGACCAGGGACGTGACATCCGCGGTCTTCACTCGACGCCCCAGAGAAGGCGGAGCCTGGAGGGTCTTGCTGCAACCTCGCCGAGGGCCTGCTGCTCTGGTCCACAGCTGCCCCGTGGTCCCCAGACTCTTGCTCATGCCGAGGGGCCTCATCCACAATCATCTCCTGGACAAGGCCCGCTGTACCTGGTCCTGAACACTGGAGGGCGCTGGTACGAAGCTGGACAGACCTTCCAAGGCCTGCTCGAGGGCTCCGCCTGCTGGCCGGATTCCTCCCACACCTGGGCCCACAAGCAGAAGCTGTACCTGCGGCCTGCCGACGTGAAGGGTCCTTTGGAGGGCTCCGTTTGCGGCGCTGAGCCCGAGGGGAGGACAACTGTGGACTGAGGTGCTCCGGCGGCCGGACCCGCCGAGGCCGTGACAATGAAGGCTGAGGCGAAACGGGTGCCTCAGCCGCCCCTCTCAGCAGCTGCTGGACCTGCTCCTGAAGCCAGCCCGGTCCTCTAATCGCCGCTGCTGTCCTTAGCTCCGCAATCATGGCGTCCACCTCCATCTCGGTGCACGCGTCAGGTCAGTTTCCTCTGTACCCCAAAATGGCCACCCTTCTCCTCCAGCCCTGGCTACTTAACCCCTCCAGTTCCACCCCCCAACTTAAACTAGCCAATCCCAATCCCCCCGGGGTTCGCTAAACCAAACCCCCCGTCATGGTAGCCTCCCCCCAGGCTACGCCCCCAGTCCGGCTATTTCTTCGCCTCCAAACCCTAGAACCAAAGGGATTAAATCGTGATTATGATTTAAATAGTTTTTTATAAGCCACAATGTACAGTGACCCTTTCAACATGTTCCCTCTTTCTTTCTTCCACAGAGAACTTGACTCCAATCCATGTCATTTAGTTCTTGATCAGGGCGTAAGTTTACCACGCAAAAATGCAGCACCGCTGCATTCAGTTTTTTACCTCATTATATAAGGTTTAGCAAAATGTGGCACTGTAAAGCATGGTGCACCGAGAATTGATTATGTTCTTTTTCTCACTTTTTTCTTCTGAATTAGTTTGCTACAGTTTCTAGCATCTAGTATGTAATATTTTACCATAATAATATGATGAACAACAGAATGTAGCACTGCTAAGCATGGTGCCCTATCAAGCAATAATAGTTATCTGTTCATCCACTTGTTCAATCACTATCTCTGCATTGTTGTGTCCTCTGATTACAATGTTGTCATGGTAACCTGATGTCATTTCCGGCTCCTCCGCGGGCTATTTAAATTGTTTGTAACTTGTATACACTATGTAGCCGAAACGCGTCACTTACCACTTGTATGTGACCATTAAATCCATTTGAAATTACTACTAGAGCGAGTGCTGGTCCTTACTATACAATTATCTGTGGATCTTCTTCCTGGGACGCGCGCACCGCATCGCTAAGAGCAGAAGTGCCGCTTGTATCTTCTCTTGCTTGCTGGAAGATATGATTAATCAAAAAATATGCTGTTGTGAAAATTGGAATACTGCTCAGCGTATTTTTGCAATCCCAGAAAAAACAAGCCTTCCTACCTGTTTTTGATGGTATAGCCACTTAAACTTCGAGAGCTCCCTTTGGGCCAGCTGTTTTAACACTGGGGGAAGAAGATGCCACCGATGGTGTTAAGCCTTTTATGGTCATTGTTTCTTTGCCAGGTCAGTTCATCATTTGCAACTCACCAACGGACATGGGACATCAAATCTTTTAAGGAGTTTTGTCTAGGTTAGATTGACAATGCACCTTTCTGTCCAATCAACCTTCTGTGCTAGTACCGAATGTCCTTAGCATCACTGCACCTGCCCGATCTGGTCCAGGAATTCATATGCAGGATCCCGCCCAGTATTCCAGTGTGGCTACAATCAGTATTGCTCAAACATTTGATATCTTTCTTCCTGAATAACATTGTTATAATATAATTTCTTACCAACTGTGCAAATTCATTGAGTTGCAAGCTCTTTTTAACTGCAAATCAAAATGGCAGCCTCCAGCAAAACAAGATGGTAGCCCCCATGAAAATTTCAATAGATGGAAAACTCAGCGTGTCACAATGGAACCCTCCTCCAGAAAATCAATATGGTAGCCCCCATGAAAATTTCAATAGATGGAAAACTCAGCGTGTCACAATGGAACCCTCCTCCAGAAAATCAATATGGCAGCCCCCATGAAAATTTCAATAGACGGAACACACAGCGTAACACAATGGAACCCTCCTCGAGAAAATCAATATGGCAGCCTCCATGAAAATTTAAAAAGACGGAACACTCAGTGTGTCAAAATGGAACCCTTTAGCAGACATTAATGATGATATCACAATGGGCCATTGCTGTTTTTCTCCCTGACGGCAGCCATTTTACTTCATTCTTTAGTCATGTTTGGATGTGTGCATATCAACAGGTGAGGATAATTTTATATGACTCAGCATATCATGTCTGCTTGCTGGAAGATATGATTAATCAAAAAATATGATGTTGTGAAAATTGGAATACTGCTCAGCGTATTTTTGCAATCCCAGAAAAACCAAGCCTTCCTACCTGTTTTTGATGGTATAGCCATTTAAACTTTGAGAATTCCCTTTGGACCAGCTGTTTTAACACTGGGGGAAGAAGATGCCACCGATGGTGTTAAGCCTTTTATGGTCATTGTTTCTTTGCCACTATAATGCAGGGTCAGGTCAGTTCAGCATTTGCAACTCACCAACGGACATGGGACATCAAATCTTTTAAGGAGTTTTGTCTAGGTTAGATTGACAATGCACCTTTCTATCCAATCAACCTTCTGTGCTAGTACCGAATGTCCTTAGCATCACTGCACATGCCCTATCTGGTCCAGGAATTCATAAGCAGGATCCCGCCCAGTATTCCAGTGTGGCTACAATCAGTATTGCTCAAACATTTGATATCTTTCTTCCTGAATAACATTGTTATAATATAATCTTTTACCAACTGTGCAAGTTCATTGAGTTGCAAGCTCTTTTTAACTGCAAATCAAAATGGCAGCCTCCAGCAAAACAAGATGGTAGCCCCCATGAAAATTTCAATAGATGGAAAACTCAGCGTGTCACAATGGAACCCTCCTCCAGAAAATCAATATGGCAGCCCCCATGAAAATTTCAATAGACGGAACACACAGCGTAACACAATGGAACCCTCCTAGAGAAAATCAACATGGCAGCCTCCATGAAAATTTAAATAGACGGAACACTCAGTGTGTCACAATGGAACCCTTTAGCAGACATGGATGATGATATCACAATGGGCCATTGCTGTTTTTCTCCCTGACGGCAGCCATTTTACTTCATTCTTTAGTCAGGTTTGGATGTGTGCATGTCAACAGGTGAGGATAATTTGATATGACTCAGCATATCATGTCTGCTTGCTGGAAGATATGATTAATCAAAAAATATGCTGTTGTGAAAATTGGAATACTGTTCAGCGTATTTTTGAAATCCCAGAAAAAAACAAGCCTTCCTACCTGTTTTTGATGGTATAGCCATTTAAACTTCGAGAGTTCCTTTTGGACCAGCTGTTTTAACACTGGGGGAAGAAGATGCCACCGATGGTGTTAAGCTTTTTATGGTCATTGTTTCTTTGCCACTATAATGCAGGGTCAGGTCAGTTCAGCATTTGCAACTCACCAACAGACATGGGACATCAAATCTTTTAAGGAGTTTTGTCTAGGTTAGATTGACAATGCACCTTTCTGTCCAATCAACCTTCTGTGCTAGTACCGAATGTCCTTAGCATCACTGCACCTGCCCTATCTGGTCCAGGAATTCATAAGCAGGATCCCGCCCAGTATTCCAGTGTGGCTACAATCAGTATTGCTCAAACATTTGATATCTCTCTTCCTGAATAACATTGTTATAATATAAATTCTTACCTACTGTGCAAATTCATTGAGTTGCAAGCTCTTTTTAACTGCAAATCAAAATGGCAGCCTCCAGCAAAACAAGATGGTAGCCCCCATGAAAATTTCAATAGATGGAAAACTCAGCGTGTCACAATGGAACCCTCCTCCAGAAAATCAATATGGCAGCCCTCATGAAAATTTCAATAGACGGAGCACACAGCGTAACACAATGGAACCCTCCTCCAGAAAATCAATATGGCAGCCTCCATGAAAATTTAAATAGACGGAACACTCAGTGTGTCACAATGGAACCCTTTAGCAGACATGGATGTGGATATCACAATGGGCCATTGCTGTTTTTCTCCCTGACGGCAGCCATTTTACTTCATTCTTTAGTCAGGTTTGGATGTGTGCATGTCAACAGGTGAGGATAATTTTATATGACTCAGCATATCATATCTGCTTGCTGGAAGATTTGATTAATCAAAAAATATGATGTTGTGAAAATTGGAATACTGTTCAGCGTATTTTTGCAATCCCAGAAAAAACAAGCCTTCCTACCTGTTTTTGATGGTATAGCCATTTAAACTTCGAGAGTTCCCTTTGGACCAGCTGTTTTAACACTGGGGGAAGAAGATGCCACCGATGGTGTTAAGCCTTTTATGGTCATTGTTTCTTTGCCACTATAATGCAGGGTCAGGTCAGTTCAGCATTTGCAACTCACCAACGGACATGGGACATCAAATCTTTTAAGGAGTTTTGTCTAGGTTAGATTGACAATGCACCTTTCTGTCCAATCAACCTTCTGTGCTAGTACCGAATGTCCTTAGCATCACTGCACCTGCCCTATCTGGTCCAGGAATTCATATGCAGGATCCCGCCCAGTATTCCAGTGTGGCTACAATCAGTATTGCTCAAACATTTGATATCTTTCTTCCTGAATAACATTGTTATAATATAAATTCTTACCAACTGTGCAAATTCATTGAGTTGCAAGCTCTTTTTAACTGCAAATCAAAATGGCAGCCTCCAGCAAAACAAGATGGTAGCCCCCATGAAAATTTCAATAGATGGAAAACTCAGCGTGTCACAATGGAACCCTCCTCCAGAAAATCAATATGGCAGCCCCCATGAAAATTTCAATAGACGGAACACACAGCGTAACACAATGGAACCCTCCTCGAGAAAATCAATATGGCAGCCTCCATGAAAATTTAAATAGACGGAACACTCAGTGTGTCACAATGGAACCCTTTAGCAGACATGGATGATGATATCACAATGGGCCATTGCTGTTTTTCTCCCTGACGGCAGCCATTTTACTTCATTCTTTAGTCAGGTTTGGATGTGTGCATGTCAACAGGTGAGGATAATTTTATATGACTCAGCATATCATGTCTGCTTGCTGGAAGATATGATTAATCAAAAAATATGCTGTTGTGAAAATTGGAATACTGTTCAGCGTATTTTTGCAATCCCAGAAAAAACAAGCCTTCCTACCTGTTTTTGATGGTATAGCCATTTAAACTTCGAGAGTTCCCTTTGGGCCAGCTGTTTTAACACTGGGGGAAGAAGATGCCACCGATGGTCTTAAGCCTTTTATGGTCATTGTTTCTTTGCCACTATAATGCAGGGTCAGGTCAGTTCAGCATTTGCAACTCACCAACGGACATGGGACATCAAATCTTTTAAGGAGTTTTGTCTAGGTTAGATTGACAATGCACCTTTCTATCCAATCAACCTTCTGTGCTAGTACCGAATGTCCATAGCATCACTGCACCTGCCCTATCTGGTCCAGGAATTCATAAGCAGGATCCCGCCCAGTATTCCAGTGTGGCTACAATCAGTAGTGCTCAAACATTTGATATCTTTCTTCCTGAATAATATTGTTATAATATAATCTCTTACCAACTGTGCAAGTTCATTGAGTTGCAAGCTCTTTTTAATTGTAAATCAAAATGGCAGCCTCCAGCAAAACAAGATGGTAGCCCCCATGAAAATTTCAATAGATGGAAAACTCAGCGTGTCACAATGAAACCCTCCTCCAGAAAATCAATATGGCAGCCCCCATGAAAATTTCAATAGACGGAACACACAGCGTAACACAATGGAACCCTCCTAGAGAAAATCAACATGGCAGCCTCCATGAAAATTTAAATAGACGGAACACTCAGTGTGTCACAATGGAACCCTTTAGCAGACATGGATGATGATATCACAATGGGCCATTGCTGTTTTTCTCCCTGACGGCAGCCATTTTACTTCATTCTTTAGTCAGGTTTGGATGTGTGCATGTCAACAGGTGAGGATAATTTGATATGACTCAGCATATCATGTCTGCTTGCTGGAAGATATGATTAATCAAAAAATATGCTGTTGTGAAAATTGGAATACTGTTCAGCGTATTTTTGCAATCCCAGAAAAAACAAGCCTTCCTACCTGTTTTTGATGGTATAGCCATTTAAACTTCGAGAGTTCCCTTTGGACCAGCTGTTTTAACACTGGGGGAAGAAGATGCCACCGATGGTGTTAAGCCTTTATGGTCATTGTTTCTTTGCCACTATAATGCAGGGTCAGGTCAGTTCAGCATTTGCAACTCACCAACAGACATGGGACATCAAATCTTTTAAGGAGTTTTGTCTAGGTTAGATTGACAATGCACCTTTCTGTCCAATCAACCTTCTGTGCTAGTACCGAATGTCCTTAGCATCACTGCACCTGCCCTATCTGGTCCAGGAATTCATAAGCAGGATCCCGCCCAGTATTCCAGTGTGGCTACAATCAGTATTGCTCAAACATTTGATATCTCTCTTCCTGAATAACATTGTTATAATATAAATTCTTACCTACTGTGCAAATTCATTGAGTTGCAAGCTCTTTTTAACTGCAAATCAAAATGGCAGCCTCCAGCAAAACAAGATGGTAGCCCCCATGAAAATTTCAATAGATGGAAAACTCAGCGTGTCACAATGGAACCCTCCTCCAGAAAATCAATATGGCAGCCCTCATGAAAATTTCAATAGACGGAGCACACAGCGTAACACAATGGAACCCTCCTCCAGAAAATCAATATGGCAGCCTCCATGAAAATTTAAATAGACGGAACACTCAGTGTGTCACAATGGAACCCTTTAGCAGACATGGATGATGATATCACAATGGGCCATTGCTGTTTTTCTCCCTGACGGCAGCCATTTTACTTCATTCTTTAGTCAGGTTTGGATGTGTGCATGTCAACAGGTGAGGATAATTTTATATGACTCAGCATATCATGTCTGCTTGCTGGAAGATATGATTAATCAAAAAATATGATGTTGTGAAAATTGGAATACTGTTCAGCGTATTTTTGCAATCCCAGAAAAAACAAGCCTTCCTACCTGTTTTTGATGGTATAGCCATTTAAACTTCGAGAGTTCCCTTTGGACCAGCTGTTTTAACACTGGGGGAAGAAGATGCCACCGATGGTGTTAAGCCTTTTATGGTCATTGTTTCTTTGCCACTATAATGCAGGGTCAGGTCAGTTCAGCATTTGCAACTCACCAACGGACATGGGACATCAAATCTTTTAAGGAGTTTTGTCTAGGTTAGATTGACAATGCACCTTTCTGTCCAATCAACCTTCTGTGCTAGTACCGAATGTCCTTAGCATCACTGCACCTGCCCTATCTGGTCCAGGAATTCATAATCAGGATCCCGTCTTGTATTCCAGTGTGGCTACAATCAGTATTGCTCAAACATTTGATATCTCTCTTCCTGAATAACATTGTTATAATATAAATTCTTACCAACTGTGCAAATTCATTGAGTTGCAAGCTCTTTTTAACTGCAAATCAAAATGGCAGCCTCCAGCAAAACAAGATGGTAGCCCCCATGAAAATTTCAATAGATGGAAAACTCAGCGTGTCACAATGGAACCCTCCTCCAGAAAATCAATATGGCAGCCCTCATGAAAATTTCAATAGACGGAGCACACAGCGTAACACAATGGAACCCTCCTCCAGAAAATCAATATGGCAGCCTCCATGAAAATTTAAATAGACGGAACACTCAGTGTGTCACAATGGAACCCTTTAGCAGACATGGATGTGGATATCACAATGGGCCATTGCTGTTTTTCTCCCTGACGGCAGCCATTTTACTTCATTCTTTAGTCAGGTTTGGATGTGTGCATGTCAACAGGTGAGGATAATTTTATAT
Source organism: Bufo bufo (assembly GCF_905171765.1). Lineage (NCBI taxonomy): Eukaryota > Metazoa > Chordata > Amphibia > Anura > Bufonidae > Bufo > Bufo bufo. Next base: position 55,340 of record NW_024401192.1, read on the forward strand.
GACTCAGCATATCATGTCTGCTTGCTGGAAGATATGATTAATCAAAAAATATGCTGTTGTGAAAATTGGAATACTGTTCAGCGTATTTTTGCAATCCCAGAAAAAACAAGCCTTCCTACCTGTTTTTGATGGTATAGCCATTTAAACTTCGAGAGTTCCCTTTGGACCAGCTGTTTTAACACTGGGGGAAGAAGATGCCACCGATGGTGTTAAGCCTTTTATGGTCATTGTTTCTTTGCCACTATAATGCAGGGTCAGGTCAGTTCAGCATTTGCAACTCACCAACGGACATGGGACATCAAATCTTTTAAGGAGTTTTGTCTAGGTTAGATTGACAATGCACCTTTCTGTCCAATCAACCTTCTGTGCTAGTACCGAATGTCCTTAGCATCACTGCACCTGCCCTATCTGGTCCAGGAATTCATAAGCAGGATCCCGTCCAGTATTCCAGTGTGGCTACAATCAGTATTGCTCAAACATTTGATATCTCTCTTCCTGAATAACATTGTTATAATATAAATTCTTACCAACTGTGCAAATTCATTGAGTTGCAAGCTCTTTTTAACTGCAAATCAAAATGGCAGCCTCCAGCAAAACAAGATGGTAGCCCCCATGAAAATTTCAATAGATGGAAAACTCAGCGTGTCACAATGGAACCCTCCTCCAGAAAATCAATATGGCAGCCCTCATGAAAATTTCAATAGACGGAGCACACAGCGTAACACAATGGAACCCTCCTCCAGAAAATCAATATGGCAGCCTCCATGAAAATTTAAATAGACGGAACACTCAGTGTGTCACAATGGAACCCTTTAGCAGACATGGATGTGGATATCACAATGGGCCATTGCTGTTTTTCTCCCTGACGGCAGCCATTTTACTTCATTCTTTAGTCAGGTTTGGATGTGTGCATATCAACAGGTGAGGATAATTTTATATGACTCAGCATATCATGTCTGCTTGCTGGAAGATATGATTAATCAAAAAATATGCTGTTGTGAAAATTGGAATACTGTTCAGCGTATTTTTGAAATCCCAGAAAAAACAAGCCTTCCTACCTGTTTTTGATGGTATAGCCATTTAAACTTCGAGAGTTCCCTTTGGACCAGCTGTTTTAACACTGGGGGAAGAAGATGCCACCGATGGTGTTAAGCCTTTATGGTCATTGTTTCTTTGCCACTATAATGCAGGGTCAGGTCAGTTCAGCATTTGCAACTCACCAACAGACATGGGACATCAAATCTTTTAAGGAGTTTTGTCTAGGTTAGATTGACAATGCACCTTTCTGTCCAATCAACCTTCTGTGCTAGTACCGAATGTCCTTAGCATCACTGCACCTGCCCTATCTGGTCCAGAATTTCATAAGCAGGATCCCGCCCAGTATTCCAGTGTGGCTACAATCAGTATTGCTCAAACATTTGATATCTCTCTTCCTGAATAACATTGTTATAATATAAATTCTTACCAACTGTGCAAATTCATTGAGTTGCAAGCTCTTTTTAACTGCAAATCAAAATGGCAGCCTCCAGCAAAACAAGATGGTAGCCCCCATGAAAATTTCAATAGATGGAAAACTCAGCGTGTCACAATGGAACCCTCCTCCAGAAAATCAATATGGCAGCCCTCATGAAAATTTCAATAGACGGAGCACACAGCGTAACACAATGGAACCCTCCTCCAGAAAATCAATATGGCAGCCTCCATGAAAATTTAAATAGACGGAACACTCAGTGTGTCACAATGGAACCCTTTAGCAGACATGGATGTGGATATCACAATGGGCCATTGCTGTTTTTCTCCCTGACGGCAGCCATTTTACTTCATTCTTTAGTCAGGTTTGGATGTGTGCATGTCAACAGGTGAGGATAATTTTATATGACTCAGCATATCATATCTGCTTGCTGGAAGATATGATTAATCAAAAAATATGCTGTTGTGAAAATTGGAATACTGTTCAGCGTATTTTTGCAATCCCAGAAAAAACAAGCCTTCCTACCTGTTTTTGATGGTATAGCCATTTAAACTTCGAGAGTTCCCTTTGGACCAGCTGTTTTAACACTGGGGGAAGAAGATGCCACCGATGGTTTTAAGCCTTTTATGGTCATTGTTTCTTTGCCACTATAATGCAGGGTCAGGTCAGTTCAGCATTTGCAACTCACCAACGGACATGGGACATCAAATCTTTTAAGGAGTTTTGTCTAGGTTAGATTGACAATGCACCTTTCTGTCCAATCAACCTTCTGTGCTAGTACCGAATGTCCTTAGCATCACTGCACCTGCCCTATCTGGTCCAGGAATTCATAATCAGGATCCCGTCTTGTATTCCAGTGTGGCTACAATCAGTATTGCTCAAACATTTGATATCTCTCTTCCTGAATAACATTGTTATAATATAAATTCTTACCAACTGTGCAAATTCATTGAGTTGCAAGCTCTTTTTAACTGCAAATCAAAATGGCAGCCTCCAGCAAAACAAGATGGTAGCCCCCATGAAAATTTCAATAGATGGAAAACTCAGCGTGTCACAATGGAACCCTCCTCCAGAAAATCAATATGGCAGCCCTCATGAAAATTTCAATAGACGGAGCACACAGCGTAACACAATGGAACCCTCCTCCAGAAAATCAATATGGCAGCCTCCATGAAAATTTAAATAGACGGAACACTCAGTGTGTCACAATGGAACCCTTTAGCAGACATGGATGTGGATATCACAATGGGCCATTGCTGTTTTTCTCCCTGACGGCAGCCATTTTACTTCATTCTTTAGTCAGGTTTGGATGTGTGCATGTCAACAGGTGAGGATAATTTTATATGACTCAGCATATCATGTCTGCTTGCTGGAAGATATGATTAATCAAAAAATATGCTGTTGTGAAAATTGGAATACTGTTCAGCGTATTTTTGAAATCCCAGAAAAAAACAAGCCTTCCTACCTGTTTTTGATGGTATAGCCATTTAAACTTCGAGAGTTCCTTTTGGACCAGCTGTTTTAACACTGGGGGAAGAAGATGCCACCGATGGTGTTAAGCTTTTTATGGTCATTGTTTCTTTGCCACTATAATGCAGGGTCAGGTCAGTTCAGCATTTGCAACTCACCAACAGACATGGGACATCAAATCTTTTAAGGAGTTTTGTCTAGGTTAGATTGACAATGCACCTTTCTGTCCAATCAACCTTCTGTGCTAGTACCGAATGTCCTTAGCATCACTGCACCTGCCCTATCTGGTCCAGGAATTCATAAGCAGGATCCCGCCCAGTATTCCAGTGTGGCTACAATCAGTATTGCTCAAACATTTGATATCTCTCTTCCTGAATAACATTGTTATAATATAAATTCTTACCAACTGTGCAAATTCATTGAGTTGCAAGCTCTTTTTAACTGCAAATCAAAATGGCAGCCTCCAGCAAAACAAGATGGTAGCCCCCATGAAAATTTCAATAGATGGAAAACTCAGCGTGTCACAATGGAACCCTCCTCCAGAAAATCAATATGGCAGCCCTCATGAAAATTTCAATAGACGGAGCACACAGCGTAACACAATGGAACCCTCCTCCAGAAAATCAATATGGCAGCCTCCATGAAAATTTAAATAGACGGAACACTCAGTGTGTCACAATGGAACCCTTTAGCAGACATGGATGTGGATATCACAATGGGCCATTGCTGTTTTTCTCCCTGACGGCAGCCATTTTACTTCATTCTTTAGTCAGGTTTGGATGTGTGCATGTCAACAGGTGAGGATAATTTTATATGACTCAGCATATCATGTCTGCTTGCTGGAAGATATGATTAATCAAAAAATATGCTGTTGTGAAAATTGGAATACTGTTCAGCGTATTTTTGCAATCCCAGAAAAAACAAGCCTTCCTACCTGTTTTTGATGGTATAGCCATTTAAACTTCGAGAGTTCCCTTTGAACCAGCTGTTTTAACACTGGGGGAAGAAGATGCCACCGATGGTGTTAAGCCTTTTATGGTCATTGTTTCTTTGCCACTATAATGCAGGGTCAGGTCAGTTCAGCATTTGCAACTCACCAACGGACATGGGACATCAAATCTTTTAAGGAGTTTTGTCTAGGTTAGATTGACAATGCACCTTTCTGTCCAATCAACCTTCTGTGCTAGTACCGAATGTCCTTAGCATCACTGCACCTGCCCTATCTGGTCCAGGAATTCATATGCAGGATCCCGCCCAGTATTCCAGTGTGGCTACAATCAGTATTGCTCAAACATTTGATATCTCTCTTCCTGAATAACATTGTTATAATATAAATTCTTACCAACTGTGCAAATTCATTGAGTTGCAAGCTCTTTTTAACTGCAAATCAAAATGGCAGCCTCCAGCAAAACAAGATGGTAGCCCCCATGAAAATTTCAATAGATTGAAAACTCAGCGTGTCACAATGGAACCCTCCTCCAGAAAATCAATATTGCAGACCCCATGAAAATTTCAATAGATGGAACACACAGCGTAACACAATGGAACCCTCATCGAGAAAATCAACATGGCAGCCTCCATGAAAATTGAAATAGACGGAACACTCAGTGTGTCACAATGGAACCCTTTAGCAGACATGGATGATGATATCACAATGGGCCATTGCTGTTTTTCTCCCTGACGGCAGCCATTTTACTTCATTCTTTAGTCAGGTTTGGATGTGTGCATGTCAACAGGTGAGGATAATTTTATATGACTCAGCATATCATGTCTGCTTGCTGGAAGATATGATTAATCAAAAAATATGCTGTTGTGAAAATTGGAATACTGTTCAGCGTATTTTTGCAATCCCAGAAAAAACAAGCCTTCCTACCTGTTTTTGATGGTATAGCCATTTAAACTTCGAGAGTTCCTTTTAACCAGCTGTTTTAACACTGGGGGAAGAAGATGCCACCGATGGTGTTAAGCCTTTTATGGTCATTGTTTCTTTGCCACTATAATGCAGGGTCAGGTCAGTTCAGCATTTGCAACTCACCAACGGACATGAGACATCAAATCTTTTAAGGAGTTTTGTCTAGGTTAGATTGACAATGCACCTTTCTGTCCAATCAACCTTCTGTGCTAGTACCGAATGTCCTTAGCATCACTGCACCTGCCCTATCTGGTCCAGGAATTCATAAGCAGGATCCCGCCCAGTATTCCAGTGTGGCTACAATCAGTATTGCTCAAAGATTTGATATCTCTCTTCCTGAATAACATTGTTATAATATAAATTCTTACCAACTGTGCAAATTCATTGAGTTGCAAGCTCTTTTTAACTGCAAATCAAAATGGCAGCCTCCAGCAAAACAAGATGGTAGCCCCCATGAAAATTTCAATAGATTGAAAACTCAGCGTGTCACAATGGAACCCTCCTCCAGAAAATCAATATGGCAGCCCCATGAAAATTTCAATAGACGGAACACACAGCGTAACACAATGGAACCCTCCTCGAGAAAATCAACATGGCAGCCTCCATGAAAATTGAAATAGACGGAACACTCAGTGTGTCACAATGGAACCCTTTAGCAGACATGGATGATGATATCACAATGGGCCATTGCTGTTTTTCTCCCTGACGGCAGCCATTTTACTTGATTCTTTAGTCAGGTTTGGATGTGTGCATGTCAACAGGTGAGGATAATTTTATATGACTCAGCATATCATGTCTGCTTGCTGGAAGATATGATTAATCAAAAAATATGCTGTTGTGAAAATTGGAATACTGTTCAGCGTATTTTTGCAATCCCAGAAAAAACAAGCCTTCCTACCTGTTTTTGATGGTATAGCCATTTAAACTTCGAGAGTTCCCTTTGGACCAGCTGTTTTAACACTGGGGGAAGAAGATGCCACCGATGGTGTTAAGTCTTTTATGGTCATTGTTTCTTTGCCACTATAATGCAGGGTCAGGTCAGTTCAGCATTTGCAACTCACCAACGGACATGGGACATCAAATCTTTTAAGGAGTTTTGTCTAGGTTAGATTGACAATGCACCTTTCTGTCCAATCAACCTTCTGTGCTAGTACCGAATGTCCTTAGCATCACTGCACCTGCCCTATCTGGTCCAGAATTTCATAAGCAGGATCCCGCCCAGTATTCCAGTGTGGCTACAATCAGTATTGCTCAAACATTCGATATCTCTCTTCCTGAATAACATTGTTATAATATAAATTCTTACCTACTGTGCAAATTCATTGAGTTGCAAGCTCTTTTTAACTGCAAATCAAAATGGCAGCCTCCAGCAAAACAAGATGGTAGCCCCCATGAAAATTTCAATAGATGGAAAACTCAGCGTGTCACAATGGAACCCTCCTCCAGAAAATCAATATGGCAGCCCTCATGAAAATTTCAATAGACGGAGCACACAGCGTAACACAATGGAACCCTCATCGAGAAAATCAACATGGCAGCCTCCATGAAAATTGAAATAGACGGAACACTCAGTGTGTCACAATGGAACCCTTTAGCAGACATGGATGATGATATCACAATGGGCCATTGCTGTTTTTCTCCCTGACGGCAGCCATTTTACTTGATTCTTTAGTCAGGTTTGGATGTGTGCATGTCAACAGGTGAGGATAATTTTATATGACTCAGCATATCATGTCTGCTTGCTGGAAGATATGATTAATCAAAAAATATGCTGTTGTGAAAATTGGAATACTGTTCAGCGTATTTTTGCAATCCCAGAAAAAACAAGCCTTCCTACCTGTTTTTGATGGTATAGCCATTTAAACTTCGAGAGTTCCCTTTGGACCAGCTGTTTTAACACTGGGGGAAGAAGATGCCACCGATGGTTTTAAGCCTTTTATGGTCATTGTTTCTTTGCCACTATAATGCAGGGTCAGGTCAGTTCAGCATTTGCAACTCACCAACGGACATGGGACATCAAATCTTTTAAGGAGTTTTGTCTAGGTTAGATTGACAATGCACCTTTCTGTCCAATCAACCTTCTGTGCTAGTACCGAATGTCCTTAGCATCACTGCACCTGCCCTATCTGGTCCAGGAATTCATAATCAGGATCCCGTCTTGTATTCCAGTGTGGCTACAATCAGTATTGCTCAAACATTTGATATCTCTCTTCCTGAATAACATTGTTATAATATAAATTCTTACCAACTGTGCAAATTCATTGAGTTGCAAGCTCTTTTTAACTGCAAATCAAAATGGCAGCCTCCAGCAAAACAAGATGGTAGCCCCCATGAAAATTTCAATAGATGGAAAACTCAGCGTGTCACAATGGAACCCTCCTCCAGAAAATCAATATGGCAGCCCTCATGAAAATTTCAATAGACGGAGCACACAGCGTAACACAATGGAACCCTCCTCCAGAAAATCAATATGGCAGCCTCCATGAAAATTTAAATAGACGGAACACTCAGTGTGTCACAATGGAACCCTTTAGCAGACATGGATGTGGATATCACAATGGGCCATTGCTGTTTTTCTCCCTGACGGCAGCCATTTTACTTCATTCTTTAGTCAGGTTTGGATGTGTGCATGTCAACAGGTGAGGATAATTTTATATGACTCAGCATATCATGTCTGCTTGCTGGAAGATATGATTAATCAAAAAATATGCTGTTGTGAAAATTGGAATACTGTTCAGCGTATTTTTGCAATCCCAGAAAAAACAAGCCTTCCTACCTGTTTTTGATGGTATAGCCATTTAAACTTTGTGAGTTCCCTTTGAACCAGCTGTTTTAACACTGGGGGAAGAAGATGCCACCGATGGTGTTAAGCCTTTTATGGTGATTGTTTCTTTGCCACTATAATGCAGGGTCAGGTCAGTTCAGCATTTGCAACTCACCAACGGACATGAGACATCAAATCTTTTAAGGAGTTTTGACTAGGTTAGATTGACAATGCACCTTTCTGTCCAATCAACCTTCTGTGCTAGTACCGAATGTCCTTAGCATCACTGCACCTGCCCTATCTGGTCCAGGAATTCATATGCAGGATCCCGCCCAGTATTCCAGTGTGGCTACAATCAGTATTGCTCAAAGATTTGATATCTCTCTTCCTGAATAACATTGTTATAATATAAATTCTTACCAACTGTGCAAATTCATTGAGTTGCACGCTCTTTTTAACTGCAAATCAAAATGGCAGCCTCCAGCAAAACAAGATGGTAGCCCCCATGAAAATTTCAATAGATTGAAAACTCAGCGTGTCACAATGGAACCCTCCTCCAGAAAATCAATATTGCAGCCCCCATGAAAATTTCAATAGACGGAACACACAGCGTAACACAATGGAACCCTCATCGAGAAAATCAACATGGCAGCCTCCATGAAAATTGAAATAGACGGAACACTCAGTGTGTCACAATGGAACCCTTTAGCAGACATGGATGATGATATCACAATGGGCCATTGCTGTTTTTCTCCCTGACGGCAGCCATTTTACTTGATTCTTTAGTCAGGTTTGGATGTGTGCATGTCAACAGGTGAGGATAATTTTATATGACTCAGCATATCATGTCTGCTTGCTGGAAGATATGATTAATCAAAAAATATGCTGTTGTGAAAATTGGAATACTGTTCAGCGTATTTTTGCAATCCCAGAAAAAACAAGCCTTCCTACCTGTTTTTGATGGTATAGCCATTTAAACTTCGAGAGTTCCCTTTGGACCAGCTGTTTTAACACTGGGGGAAGAAGATGCCACCGATGGTGTTAAGTCTTTTATGGTCATTGTTTCTTTGCCACTATAATGCAGGGTCAGGTCAGTTCAGCATTTGCAACTCACCAACGGACATGGGACATCAAATCTTTTAAGGAGTTTTGTCTAGGTTAGATTGACAATGCACCTTTCTGTCCAATCAACCTTCTGTGCTAGTACCGAATGTCCTTAGCATCACTGCACCTGCCCTATCTGGTCCAGGAATTCATAAGCAGGATCCCGCCCAGTATTCCAGTGTGGCTACAATCAGTATTGCTCAAACATTTGATATCTTTCTTCCTGAATAACATTGTTATAATATAAACTCTTACCAACTGTACAAATTCATTGAGTTGCAAGCTCTTTTTAACTGCAAATCAAAATGGCAGCCTCCAGCAAAACAAGATGGTAGCCCCCATGAAAATTTCAATAGATGGTAAACTCAGCGTGTCACAATGGAACCCTCCTCCAGTAAATCAATATGGCAGCCCCCATGAAAATTTCAATAGACGTAACACACAGCGTAACACAATGGAACCCTCCTCGGGAAAATCAATATGGCAGCCTCCATGAAAATTTAAATAGACGGAACACTCAGTGTGTCACAATGGAACCCTTTAGCAGACATGGATGTGGATATCACAATGGGCCATTGCTGTTTTTCTCCCTGACGGCAGCCATTTTACTTCATTCTTTAGTCAGGTTTGGATGTGTGCATATCAACAGGTGAGGATAATTTGATATGACTCAGCATATCATGTCTGCTTGCTGGAAGATATGATTAATCAAAAAATATGCTGTTGTGAAAATTGGAATACTGTTCAGCGTATTTTTGCAATCCCAGGAAAAACAAGCCTTCCTACCTGTTTTTTATGGTATAGCCACTTAAACTTCGAGAGTTCCCTTTGGGCCAGCTGTTTTAACACTGGGGGAAGAAGATGCCACCGATGGTATTAAGCCTTTTATGGTCATTGTTTCTTTGCCACTATAATGCAGGGTCAGGTCAGTTCAGCATTTGCAACTCACCAACGGACATGGGACCTCAAATCTTTTAAGGATTTTTGTCTAGGTTAGATTGACAATGCACCTTTCTGTCCAATCAACCTTCTGTGCTAGTACAGAATATCCTTAGCATCACTGCACCAGCCCTATCTTGTCTAGGAATTTATAAGCAGGATCCCGCCCAGTATTCCAGTGTGGCTACAATCAGTATTGCTCAAACATTTGATATCTCTCTTCCTGAATAACATTGTTATAATATAAATTCTTACCAACTGTGCAAATTCATTGAGTTGCAAGCTCTTTTTAACTGCAAATCAAAATGGCAGCCTATAGCAAAACAAGATGGTAGCCCCCATGAAAATTTCAATAGATGGAAAACTCAGCGTGTCACAATGGAACCCTCCTCCAGAAAATCAATATGGCAGCCCTCATGAAAATTTCAATAGACGGAACACACAGCGTAACACAATGGAACCCTCATCGAGAAAATCAATATGGCAGCCTCCATGAAAATTTCAATAGACGGAACACTCAGTGTGTCACAATGGAACCCTTTAGCAGACATGGATGATGATATCACAATGGGCCATTGCTGTTTTTCTCCCTGACGGCAGCCATTTTACTTCATTCTTTAGTCAGGTTTGGATGTGTGCATATCAACAGGTGAGGATAATTTTATATGACTCAGCATATCATGTCTGCTTGCTGGAAGATATGATTAATCAAAAAATATGCTGTGTGAAAATTAGAATACTGCTCAGCGTATTTTTGCAATCCCAGAAAAAACAAGCTTTCTTACCTGTTTTTGATGGTATAGCCATTTAAACTTCGAGAGTTCCCTTTGCGCCAGCTGTTTTAACACTGGGGGTAGAAGATGCCACCGATGGTGTTAAGCGTTTTATGGTCATTGTTTCTTTGCCACTATAATGCAGGGTCAGGTCAGTTCAGCATTTGCAACTCACCAACGGACATGGGACATCAAATCTTTTAAGGAGTTTTGTCTAGGTTAGATTGACAATGCACCTTTCTGTCCAATCAAAGTTCTGTGCTAGTACCGAATGTCCTTAGCATCACTGCACCTGCCCTATCTGGTCCAGGAATTCATAAGCAGGATCCCGCCCAGTATTCCAGTGTGGCTACAATTAGTATTGCTCAAACATTTGATATCTTTCTTCCTGAATAACATTGTTATAATATAAATTCTTAGCAACTGTGCAAATTCATTGAGTTGCAAGCTCTTTTTAACTGCAAATCAAAATGGCAGCCTCCAGCAAAACAAGATGCTAGCCCCCATGAAAATTTGAAAGATGGAAAACTCAGCGTGTCACAATGGAACCCTCCTACAGAAAATCAATATAGCAGCTCCCATGAAAATTTCAATAGATGGAACACACAGCGTAGCACAATGAATACTTCTGTTCAGTTTTTACAAAAGAAAAAGGAGAAGGACCTCCACTAGAAAGAATGACTATTAAATCGTTTGATGCATGTATCTTTATAGAGGAAGATGTTCTACGTTTGCTGTCTAAGGTGAAGACAGATAAGTCACAGGGGCCTGATGAGATACACCCAAAATTATTAAAAGAGCTTAGTGGTGAGCTGGCAAAACCGTTAACAGATTTATTTAACCAATCATTAGTAACAGGAGTCGTCCCGGAAGATTGGAAATTGGCAAATGTCGTGCCCATTCACAAGAAAGGTAGTAGGGAGGAATCGAGCAACTATAGACCAGTGAGTCTGACATCAATAGTAGGCAAATTAATGGAAACCCTATTAAAGGATAGGATTGTGGAACATCTAAAATCCCATGGATTGCAAGATGAAAAACAACATGGGTTTACTTCAGGGAGATCATGTCAAACAAATCTTATAGATTTTTTTGACTGGGTGAATAAAATAATAGACGGTGGAGGTGCAGTAGACATCGCATATCTAGATTTTAGTAAGGCTTTTGACACTGTCCCACATAGAAGAATTATCAATAAACTGCAGTCATTGAGCATGGACTCCCATATTGTTGAGTGGATTAGGCAGTGGCTGAGTGACAGACAACAGAGGGTTGTAGTCAATGGAGAACATTCAAAACAAGGTAATGTTACCAGTGGGGTTCCACAGGGATCTGTACTGGGACCGATTTTGTTTAATATCTTCATAAGTGATATTGCAAAAGGCCTCGCTGGTAAGGTTTGTCTTTTTGCTGATGACACAAAGATATGTAACAGGGTTGATGTTCCTGGAGGGAAACGCCAAATGGAAAAGGATTTAGGAAAACTAGAAGAATGGTCAGAACTCTGGAAACTGAAATTTAATGTGGATAAGTGCAAGATAATGCACCTGGGGCGTAAAAACCCAAGGGCAGAATATAGAATATTTGACACAGTCCTGACCTCAGTATCTGAGGAAAGGGATTTAGGAGTAATTATTTCAGAAGACTTAAAGGTGGGAAGACAATGTAATAGAGCAGCACGAAATGCCAGCAGAATGCTTGGATGTATAGGGAGAGGTATAAGCAGTAGAAAGTGTGAAGTGCTTATGCCGCTGTACAGAACACTGGTGAGACCTCACTTGGAGTATTGTGCGCAGTACTGGAGGCCATATCTCCAGAAGGATATAGATACTCTAGAGAGAGTTCAGAGAAGAGCTACTAAACTAGTACATGGATTGCAGGATAAAACTTACCAGGAAAGGTTAAAGGACCTTAATATGTATAGCTTGGAAGAAAGAATAGACAGAGGTGATATGATAGAAACTTTTAAATACATAAAGGGAATCAACTCGGTAAAGGAAGAGAGCATATTTAAAAGAAGAAAAACTACCACAAGAGGACACAGTTTTAAATTAGAGGGGCAAAGGTTTAAAAGTAATATAAGGAAGTATTACTTTACTGAGAGAGTAGTGGATGCATGGAATAGCCTTCCTGCAGAAGTGGTAGCTGCAAATACAGTGAAGGGGTTTAAGCATGCATGGGATAGGCATAAGGACATCCTTTATATAAGATAGGGCCGGGGGCTATCCATAGTATTCAGTATATTGGGCAGAATAGATGGGCCAAATGGTTCTTATCTGCCGACACATTCTATGTTTCTATGTTTCTATGTTTACCCTCCTCGAGAAAATTAATATGGCAGCCTCCATGAAAATTTAAATAGACGGAACACTCAGTGTGTCACAATGGAACCCTTTAGCAGACATGGATGATGATATCACAATGGGCCATTGCTGTTTTTCTCCCTGACGGCAGCCATTTTACTTCATTCTTTAGTCAGGTTTGGATGTGTGCATATCAACAGGTGAGGATATTTTTATATGACTCAGCATATCATGTCTGCTTGCTGGAAGATATGATTATTCAAAATATATGCTGTTGTGAAAATTGGAATACTGTTCAGCTTATTTTTGCAAACCCAGAAAAAACAAGCCTTCTTACCTGTTTTTGATGGTATAGCCATTTAAACTTCGCGAGATCCCTTTTGGACCAGCTGTTTTAACACTGGGGAAAGAAGATGCCACCGATGGTGTTAAGCCTTTTATGGTCATTGTTTCTTTGCCACTATAATGCAGGGTCAGGTCAGTTCAGCATTTGCAACTCACCAACGGACATGGGACATCAAATCTTTTAAGGAGTGTTGTCTAGGTTAGATTGACAATGCACCTTTCTGTCCAATCAACCTTCTGTGCTAGTACCGAATGTCCTTAGCATCACTGCACCTGCCCTATCTGGTCCAGGAATTCATAAGCAGGATGCCGCCCAGTATTCCAGTGTGGCTACAATCAGTATTGCTCAAACATTTGATATCTTTCTTCCTGAATAACATTGTTATAATATAAATTCTTACCAACTGTGCAAACTCATTGAGTTGCAAGCTCTTTTTAACTGCAAATCAAAATGGCAGCCTCCAGCAAAACAAGATGGTAGCCCCCATGAAAATTTCAATAGATGGAAAACTCAGCTTGTCACAATGGAACCCTCCTCCAGAAAATCAATATGGCAGCCCCCATGAAAATTTCAATAGACGGAACACACAGCGTAACACAATGGAACCCTCATCGAGAAAATAAATATGGCAGCCTCCATGAAAATTTAAATAGACGGAACACTCATTGTGTCACAATGGAACCCTTTAGCAGACATGGATGATGATATCACAATGGACCATTGCTGTTTTTCTCCCTGACGGCAGCCATTTTACTTCATTCTTTAGTCAGGTTTGGATGTGTGCATATCAACAGGTGAGGATAATTTTATATGACTCAGCATATCATGTCTGCTTGCTGGAAGATATGATTAATCAAAAAATATGCTGTTGTGAAAATTGGAATACTGTTCAGCGTATTTTTGCAATCCCAGAAAAAACAAGCCTTTCTACCTGTTTTTGATGGTATAGCCATTTAAACTTCGAGAGTTCCCATTGGGCCAGCTGTTTTAACACTGGGGGAAAGAAGATGCCACCGATGGTGTCAAGCCTTTTATGGTCATTGTTTCTTTGCCACTATAATGCAGGGTCAGGTCAGTTCAGCATCTGGAACTCACCAACGGACATGGGACATCAAATCTTTTAAGGAGTTTTGTCTAGGTTAGATTGACAATTCACCTTTCTGTCCAATCAACCTTCTGTGCTAGTACCGAATGTCCTTACCATCACTGCACCTGCCCTATCCGGTCCAGGAATTCATAAGCAGGATCCCGCCCAGTATTCCAGTGTGGCTACAATTAGTATTGCTCAAACATTTGATTTCTTTCTTCCTGAATAACATTGTTATAATATAAACTCTTACCAACTGTGCAAATTCATTGAGTTGCAAGCTCTTTTTAACTGCAAATCAAAATGGCATTCTCCAGCAAAACAAGATGGTAGCCCCCATGAAAATTTTAATAGATGGAAAACTCAGCGTGTCACAATGGAACCCTCCTCCAGAAAATCAATATGGCAGCCCCCATGAAAATTTCAATAGACGGACACACAGCGTAACACAATGGAACCCTCATCGAGAAAATAAATATGGCAGCCTCCATGAAAATTTAAATAGACGGAACACTCAGTGTGTCACAATGGAACCCTTTAGCAGACATGGATGATGATATCACAATGGGCCATTGCTGTTTTTCTCTCTGACGGCAGCCATTTTACTTCATTATTTAGTCAGGTTTGGATGTGTGCATATCAACAGGTGAGGATAATTTTATATGACTCAGCATATTATGTCTGCTTGCTGGAAGATATGATTAATCAAAAAATATGCTGTTGTGAAAATTGGAATACTGTTCAGCGTATTTTTGCAATCCCAGAAAAAACAAGCCATTCTACCTGTTTTTGATGGTATAGCCATTTAAACTTCGAGAGTTCCCATTGGGCCAGCTGTTTTAACACTGGGGGAAAGAAGATGCCACTGATGGTGTCAAGCCTTTTATGGTCATTGTTTCTTTACCACTATAATGCAGGGTCAGGTCAGTTCAGCATCTGCAACTCACCAACGGACATGGGACATCAAATCTTTTAAGGAGTTTTGTCTAGGTTAGATTGACAATGCACCTTTCTGTCCAATCAACCTTCTATGCTAGTACCGAATGTCCTTAGCATCACTGCACCTGCCCTATCTGGTCCAGGAATTCATAAGCAGGATCCCGTCCAGTATTCCAGTGTGGCTACAATCAGTATTGCTCAAACATTTGATATCTTTCTTCCTGAATAACATTGTTATAATATAAACTCTTACCAACTGTGCAAATTTATTGAGTTGCAAGCTCTTTTTAACTGCAAATCAAAATGGCATTCTCCAGCAAAACAAGATGGTAGCCCCCATGAAAATTTTAATAGATGGAAAACTCAGCGTGTCACAATGGAACCCTCCTCCAGAAAATCAATATGGCAGCCCCCATGAAAATTTCAATAGACGGACACACAGCGTAACACAATGGAACCCTCATCGAGAAAATAAATATGGCAGCCTCCATGAAAATTTAAATAGACGGAACACTCAGTGTGTCACAATGGAACCCTTTAGCAGACATGGATGATGATATCACAATGGGCCATTGCTGTTTTTCTCTCTGACGGCAGCCATTTTACTTCATTCTTTAGTCAGGTTTGGATGTGTGCATATCAACAGGTGAGGATAATTTTATATGACTCAGCATATCATGTCTGCTTGCTGGAAGATATGATTAATCAAAAAATATGCTGTTGTGAAAATTAGAATACTGCTCAGCGTATTTTTGCAATCCCAGAAAAAAACAAGCCTTCCTACCTGTTTTTGATGGTATAGCCACTTAAACTTCGAGAGTTCCCTTTGGGCCAGCTGTTTTAACACTGGGGGACGAAGATGCCATCGATGGTGTTAAGCCTTTTATGGTCATTGTTTCTTTGCCACTATAATGCAGGGTCAGGTCAGTTCAGCATTTGCAACTTACCAACGGACATGGGACATCAAATCTTTTAAGGAGTTTTGTCTAGGTTAGATTGACAATGCACCTTTCAGTCAGGCCGGACAGGAGCGCAGCTGTGGGGGAGGCCGAGCATGAAGGGGCTTGGCGGTGAAGGACAGGTGAGGAAGGGTTAAGTGTGAGTGGGGGCGGGTTGGTGTGAAGAGGCGCGAGTTGCTAGGGCAGCGGGGGGTGCGGCCAGTGCTGAGACGGAAGGAGGAGGCGGGAGCAGAAGCAGTGCGGCCAGGGGAGAGAAACGACAGGCTGGATGATGTCGGCGCCCGTTATGTCCGTGGAGGAAATGCTGGAGCGGCTGCGGAGCAGGTTGGTGCTTGTATAGTGTCACCTGCTCCTGTGGTTACCCCCATTGTTCGGTCTGCCCGGCCGCGGCAGAGTATTCCACCGGCGCGCCTAAGCCCTGAAAACACCCCCCGGGCCCGGCACCGAGTAGGGAGCCCCCCTGCGGATCCTCGGCGGCGGAGAGCGACCGCTTAGCCTTCTGCGAGTCGCTCTCGCCGTGGGAGGAATCCCAATACACGGCAGGGCCTTGAGAGGAGCGGGACGCCCCTTACCCCGCTTCCTGCGGCAGTTCAGCAGGATTCAGTACCAGGATCGGTGGACCGGCCCAGTCCTTCCCTCAGCGGGCGGTCCACTCGGCTTCTTGACGATATCCTGGTTCCTCGGGCTGCACTGAGTGGAGGTGAATACCAGTGCAGGTCCAGAGAAGGCCAAAACAGAGAAGAAGAAGGTCCCCTTGCCGTGGGTGGTGCCGCGGTCTCGTCTCGGTGTCCGTCCAGCGTGGTGCAGACGGTCGTGCAGGTGGTCCAGGAGGAACAGCCGTCGACGTCCTGGAGCTATGCCGGTGAAATGTCCGTGCTGCGGGAGTCAGGATCTACGGCAGCGGGAGTCGCAGCGCCCGTGGTGCCTGGTGAGATTGCTTGGGGTTCCATGTTAGCGCAGGGTTTCCCGGTTGGGGATGGGGGACCATGGGTGATTTTGGTAAGGGTTTGGGGCAGTTTTTGGGGGGGTTGGCGGGATGGTTGTCGGGTATGGGGTCTGGCGGTGGGTCTCCTTTGCCAGAGTGGGGAGTGGTGCCGGGGTCTGTGGCGGGGACGCAAGGTTGTACGGCGGGGTCGGTGTCGGTTGAGACTCAGGCGGGGGGAGAGGAGGAGGTGCAGAGGTTGGATGATAGGGCGCGCGGTGAGGTGTACGTGTGCTTTGAAGGGCCGCTGGGGGCTCATTTGAAGCAAGAAGTGAGGGAAAAGATTTGGAAGGGAAAGTATGTGGAGATATTCTCGCTGCTCCCATTGGAACGGTTTAACCTGGATAGGGGGAAGAAGGATGAGGGAAAAAAGGAGGAGGAGGATAAGCGACGGCATCGATTGATCCCACGTACATTTGCTAATTGGCTACAGGCGTTTGCCATATTAGCAAGTGTCATTGGGGAAAGGTCTCCGGATTGTTGTTCGGCGCTGTTTTGCTACCAGGATGCCATAGGGGAAGCTTATAGGGTGTATGGTGGTGTGGGCTGGCTCCGTTATGACGAGCAGTTCCGGCAGCGTAAGGCGGTGAGGCCTGATATCCGGTGGGATCATAAGGATATTGGGTTGTGGTTGAGGGTGACGGCGCCGCCTAGGGCTGGGCAGTCCTTTCGTGGGGGAGTCCGGGGGGTCATTCCCGGGTGCTTTGGCAGCGGCGTCGGCAAAAGGGTTGTGTTTCCTTTTTAATGAAGGAAACTGCAGATTTGGGGCTAAGTGCAAATTTAAGCACGAGTGCACCGTGTGTGGGGGACCCCATGGAGCTAACCGTTGCTTCAAAGGGGGAAGGAGTAGGGGGTGTGAGGGGGCTGGAAAAGGGACGGACGCTGGTGCGGGTGGAAGAGATGCAGGAGTATCTAGATAAATATCCTGATCGGGTTGCGGCTGGTTTGTTGGGGGATGGGTTTAGGTTCGGGTTTCGTATTCCATCGGTTGTCACGGCGGGGCCTATTGTTCTTAAGAATCTTAGGTCCGCGCTTGTTCATGCGGGAGTGGTGGCGGAGAAGTTGAGGAAGGAGGTGGAGTTGGGGCGGATGGCGGGTCCATTTAGGGAACCGCCGATTCCTGGCTTGAGGGTGTCTCCTTTAGGAGTGGTGCCTAAGAAGCAGCCGAACAAGTTTCAGCTCATTCATCACTTGTCTTACCCAAAAGGTGCGTCGGTCAATGATGGTATAGATCCTGAACTGTGTTCGGTTGTCTATACTTCCTTTGATGCGGCTGTGAGATGGGTGAGGCGGTGGGGGCAGGGGACATTGATGGCTAAGGTTGATGTGGAAGCGGCGTTTCGTTTGCTTCCGGTTCACGTGGAGAGCATGGGGTTGTTGGGCTGTTTTTGGGAGGGGGAGTATTTTGTGGATAGGTGCTTGCCGATGGGGTGCTCTCTTTCGTGTGTGTATTTTGAGACCTTTAGCTTGTTTTTAGAATGGGTAGTGGTGGAAGTGTCAGGTTGTTCATCTATTATCCATTATTTAGACGATTTTTTGTGTTTAGGGCCGGCGAATTTACGGGTTTGTTCTTTGTTGCTGCACACGGTGCAGTCGGTTTATGCGCGTTTTGGGGTACCGTTAGCGCGGGAAAAGACGTTGGGTCCGGTGACGGAGTTGTGTTTTTTGGGGATTGTCATAGATACGGAGCGGATGGAGTGTAGGCTTCCTGAGGATAAGTTGCTGGATTTGCGACAGGAGATTGATAGGGCCATAGGTAGAGAGAAGATTAGGTTGCGGGATTTGCAATCGTTGTTAGGTAAGCTGAACTTCGCTTGTCAGATTATGCCAATGGGTAGATTTTTCTGTAGAAGGTTGGCCGCGGCTACGGCGGGGGTGTCAGCGCCTTATCATTTTATTAGGTTGCGTAAGGAGTTAAAAGGGGATTTGAGGGTGTGGGCAGAGTTTTTGGGTCAGTACAATGGCAGGTCTTTAGTGATGGCGGAGTTGTGTGATAGTGTGGATTTTGAGTTATATACTGACGCGTCGGGGGGAATGGCTTTTGGGGCTTATTGCCAGGGACAATGGTATGCGGGCGGGTGGCCGGATTCGTGGGTAAGTCGCGGGTGGGTGAGGAACATGGCTTTGTTAGAAGTTTTTCCCATTGTGATGGCGGTGGTTTTGTGGGGCGAGAAATTTGTGAACAGGAAGGTGCGGTTTCATTGAGACAATTTGGGGGTGGTTCAGGCTATCAACAGTTTGTCCGCATCTTCTCCGCCGGTGGTTAGGCTTTTGCAGTTTCTGGTATTGCGATGTTTGTCGATTAATGTGTGGTTGGTGGCAGAGCATGTTGCTGGAGTGTCTAATTCTGTGGCGGATTCTCTTTCTCGTTTACAGTGGGAGCGGTTCCGGCTTCTGGCGCCAGAAGCGGAGGTGGAGGGTCTGGAGTGTCCGCCGTGGCTGTGGGGGATCCTGGAGGAGAAGTGATGGGGCTGTTGAGGGATTCGTTGAGTCCGGGTACTTGGAGGGAGTGAGGCGTGGACGACCTGGGAAAGTTGGAATGGAAATTGGGGGGCTGGTGTGGGGGATGGTGATGTGAGGTTGTTGATGTTGCTGGGGCAGTTGAAGAGCGAGGGGTGGTCGGTGTCGAAGGTGAATCATTTTGTTGCAGGGGTAGCGTTTGGGTTGAAGTTGCGGGGGTTACCGGATTTGACAAAGAGTTTTTTGGTGCGGCAGGTGTTGAAGGGATGGCGTAGGGGAGCAGGTAGGGTGCTGGATTGTCGGAGGCCGGTGTCTTTTCAGTTGTTGCTGCAAATGGGTGATAAGTTGAGTGGTATTTGTAGCTCTGCTTGGGAGTTGGGGCTGTTTAGGGCGGCGTTTTCCCTAGCGTTTTTTGGTGCCTTCCGTTTGGGGGAGTTGGTGTGTGGCAGTGTTAACAAAGTGGGGAGGCTTAGGAGTGAGGATGTCGAGTTTGCAGGTGACAGGGTGTCTGTCAGGATTCGCAGGTCGAAAACGGATCAGGAGGGTAGGGGGCAGCGGTTCACTTTGTTTTCGTGCCAGGGTGTAGTATGTGCCCGGTGCGGTGTGCAGGGTCTTATGGTTCAGGTCTTCAGAGGGATGCGGTTCCGTTTCTTAGGCATGAGGATGGTTACTTTTTGTCTAGATTTCAATTTTTGGCAGTCTTTAGAAAATGCTTAAAGGTTTTGGGGGTGCCGGTCAAGGATTATTCTGGTCATTCGTTCAGAATTGGTGCGGCGACGGAGGCAGCCAGGTCAGGTGCCAGTGAGGAGGTGATTAAGAGGATAGGGCATTGGGAGTCGGTGCGTTTTAAATCTTATGTGCGGCCTGCATTGTTATAGTGGTACTGTGGGTGGTAGGTTTTGTGTTAATTTTGTCCTCTTGTGTTCACAGGTCTGACGGCGGCGGCTTTGGTGTGGATCTTAGGTCACTCCTATGTGTTTTGGGGGGCGATCAGAGCGGACGTGAGGCTGAACGTGCGTCAGTTGGGGGTTAGTCCAGAGTTGGCTACGGTCAGGTGGTTAGGTGTGAGAGGTATGTTGTGGGGCGGAGTGTTGCGGGAGGTTCATCATTCTGTGCGGTTGGATCGTCCTCCGGACGTGTTGGTTTTGCATGTGGGGGGTAATGACTTGGGGAGGCGTCCTTTTAGGGAGTTGATTCGTGATGTGAAGTTCGACTTGCTGAGGATCTGGGCGTTGTTTCCGGGGGTGATCACAGTTTGGTCGGACATTGTTCCGCGGAAGGCTTGGAGGGGTGCGAGGTCAGTGGAGGGCCTTAATAAGGCACGGATTAAGGTGAATAGGGCAGTGGGCCGGTTTATGGCGAGGAATGGAGGTGTGGTGGTGCGGCATGAGGTTTTGGAAAAGGGCGTTGGTGCATTTTGGAGAGCGGATGGAGTGCATCTGAATGCGGTGGGGACGGATTTGTGGTCTCTGGGGCTCCAGAGTGGTGTGGAAATAGCCTTACGTATGTGGAGGGACGCGCAGGTTTGAGGTAGTCAAGCTGCGCGTATATGGAGGCCGGGGAGTGGAAGAATATGTCCTTGAAGTGGAAGAATATGGTGGTACCTGAGGATGGGAGGGCCCCGCAGGAGGGGCTGGACTCTCATTGAGGAGCTGGTAGTAACTAATTACGCGTCCATCAGTTGCTGCCTCCGAGCTGGGTTCAACGGCTGGGGGCAAGATGGAGACGCAGGTGTTCCAGTGTTTATGAGGTTATTGGGGCTTCTAGGACCTCCCTCATCATTGGTTAATTTATGTTATATTATGTATTTATTCAATAAACGGCTGCTGTGGCCGATTAAATCCAAGCAGTGGTGTTGTGTGTTTATTTCTATGGGTTAGGTGGGGGTTGGTGGTAAGGTGGAGGTTAATCTGGGGGACTGAATAAATAGCCAATGCCCTCTTCAAGTCAGGCCGGACAGGAGCGCAGCGGTGGGGGAGGCCAAGCATGAAGGGGCTTGGCGGTGAAGGACAGGTAAGGAAGGGTTAAGTGTGAGTGGGGGTGGGTTGGTGTGAAGAGGCGCGAGTTGCTAGGGCAGCGGGGGGTGTGGCCAGTGCTGAGACGGAAGGAGGAGGCGGGAGCAGAAGCAGTGCGGCCAGGGGAGAGAAACGCCCACCCTCCCGTCCCTAGTGTAAGTGGTAATTGGGGAAGAGTTGGGGTTCTTTATGTGTCGTGGCAGTCGTGGAGGCGGGGGAGGTCCTTTAAGTGGAAGATTATGGTGGTACCTGAGGATGGGAGGGCCCCGCGGAAGGGGCTGGACTCTCATTGAGGAGCTGGTAGTAACTAATTACGCGTCTATCAGTTGCTGCCTCCGAGCTGGGTTCAACGGCTAAGGGCAAGATGGAGACGCAGGTGTTCCAGTGTTTATGAGGTTATTGGGGCTTCTAGGACCTCCCTCGTTATTGGTTAATTTATGTTATATTATGTATTTATTCAATAAACGGCTGCTGTGGCCGATTAAATCCAAGCAGTGGTGTTGTGTGCTTATTTCTATGGGTTAGGTGGGGGTTGGTGGTAAGGTAAAAGTTATTCTGGGGGACTGAACAAATAGCCAATGCCCTCTTCATGTCCAATCAACCTTCTGTGCTAGTACCGAATGTCCTTAGCATCACTGCACCTGCCCTATCTGGTCCAGGAATTCATAAGCAGGATCCCGCCCAGTATTCCAGTGTGGCTACAATCAGTATTGCTCAAACGTTTGATATCTTTCTTCCTGAATAACATTGTTATAATATAAATTCTTACCAACTGTGCAAATTCATTGAGTTGCAAGCTCTTTTTAACTGCAAATCAAAATGGCAGCCTCCAGCAAAACAAGAAGGTAGCCCCCATGAAAATTTCAATAGATGGAAAACTCAGCGTGTCACAATGGAACCCTCCTCCAGAAAATCAATATGGCAGCCCCCATGAAAATTTCAATAGACCGAACACACAGGGTAACACAATGGAACCCTCCTCGAGAAAATTAATAAGGCAGCCACCGTGAAAATTTTAATAGACGGAACACTCAGTGTGTCACAATGGAACCCTTTAGCAGACATGGATGATGATATCACAATGGGCCATTGCTGTTTTTCTCCCTGACGGCAGCCATTTTACTTCATTCTTTAGTCAGGTTTGGATGTGTGCATATCAACAGGTGAGGATAATTTTATATGACTCAGCATATCATGTCTGCTTGCTGGAAGATATGATTAATCCAAAAATATGCTGTTGTGAAAATTGGAATACTGTTCAGCGTATTTTTGCAATCCCAGAAAAAACAAGCCTTCCTACCTGTTTTTGATGGTATAGCCATTCAAACTTCGAGAGTTCCCTTTAGGCCAGCTGTTTTAACACTGGGGGAAGAAGATGCCACCGATGGTGTTAAGCCTTTTATGGTCATTGTTTCTTTGCCACTATAATGCAGGGTCAGGTCAGTTCAGCATTTGCAACTCACCAACAGACATGGGACATCAAATATTTTAAGGAGTTTTGTCTAGGTTAGATTGACAATGCACCTTTCTGTCCAATCAACCTTCTGTGCTAGTACCGAATGTCCTTAGCATCACTGCACCTGCCCTATCTGGTCCAGGAATTCATAAGCAGGATCCCGCCCAGTATTCCAGTGTAGCTACAATCAGTATTGCTCAAACATTTGATCTCTTTCTTCCTGAATGACATTGTTATAATATAAACTCTTACCAACTGTGCAAATTCATTGAGTTGCAAGCGCTTTTTAACTGCAAATCAAAATGGCAGCCTCCAGCAAAACAAGATGGTAGCCCCCATGAAAATTTCTATAGATGGAAAACTCAGCGTGTCACAATGGAACCCTCCTCCAGAAAATCAATATGGCAGCCCCCATGAAAATTTCAATAGACGGAACACACAGCGTAACACAATGGAACCCTCCTCGAGAAAATCAACATGGCAGCTTCCATGAAAATGTAAATAGACGAACACTCAGTGTGTCACAATGGTACCCTTCAGCAGACATGGATGATGATATCACAATGGGCCATTGCTGTTTTTCTCCCTGACGGCAGCCATTTTACTTCATTCTTTAGTCAGGTTTGGATGTGTGCATGTCAACAGGTGAGGATATTTTATTTGACTCAGCATATCATGTCTGCTTGCTGGAAGATATGATTAATCAAAAAATATGCTGTTGTGAAAATTGGAATACTGTTCAGCGTATTTTTGCAATCCCAGAAAAAAAAAAGCCTTCCTACCTGTTTATGATGGTATAGCCATTTAAACTTCGAGAGTTCCCTTTGGGCCAGCTGTTTTAACACTGGGGGAAGAAGATGCCACCGATGGTGTTAAGCCTTTTATGGTCATTGTTTCTTTGCCACTATAATGCAGGGTCAGGTCAGTTCAACATTTGCAACTCACCAACGGACATGGGACATCAAATCTTTTAAGGAGTTTTGTCTAGGTTAGATTGACAATGCACCTTTCTGTCCAATCAACCTTCTGTGCTAGTACCGAATGTCCTTAGCATCACTGCACCTGCTCTATCTGGTCCAGGAATTCATAAGCAGGATCCCGTCCAGTATCCCAGTGTGGCTACAATCAGTATTGCTAAAACATTTGATATCTTTTTTCCTGAATAACATTGTTATAATATAAACTCTTACCAACTGTGCAAATTCATTGAGTTGCTAGCTCTTTTTAACTGCAAATCAAAATGGCAGCCTCCAGCAAAACAAGATAGTAGCCCCCATGAAAATTTCAATAGATGGAAAACTCAACGTGTCACAATGGAACCCTCCTCGAGAAAATCAACATGGCAGCCTCCATGAAAATTTAAATAGACGGAACACTCAGTGTGTCACAATGGAACCCTTTAGCAGACATGGATGATGATATCACAATGGGCCATTGCTGTTTTTCTCCCTGACGGCAGCCATTTTACTTCATTCTTTAGTCAGGTTTGGATGTGTGCATATCAACAGGTGAGGATAATTTTATATGACTCAGCATATCATGTCTGCTTGCTGGAAGATATGATTAATCAAAAAATATGCTGTTGTGAAAATTGGAAAACTGTTCAGCGTATTTTTGCAATCCCAGAAAAAACAAGCCTTCCTACCTGTTTTTGATGATATAGCAACTTAAACTTCGAGAGTTCCCTTTGAGCCATCTGTTTTAACACTGGGGGAAGAAGATGCCACCGATGGTGTTAAGCCTTTTATGGTCATTGTTTCTTTGCCACTATAATGCAGGGTCAGGTCAGTTCAGCATTTGCAACTCACCAACGGACATGGGACATCAAATCTTTTGAGGAGTTTTGTCTAGGTTAGATTGACAATGCACCTTTCTGTCCAATCAACCTTCTGTGCTAGTACCGAATGTCCTTAGCATCACTGCACCTGCCCTATCTGGTCCAGGAATTCATAAGCAGGATCCCGCCCAGTATTCCAGTGTGGCTACAATCAGTATTTCTCAAACATTTGATATCTTTCTTCCTGAATAACATTGTTATAAAATAAACTCTTACCAACTGTGCAAATTTATTGATTTGCAAGCTCTTTTTAACTGCAAATCAAAATGGCAGCCTCCAGCAAAACAAGATGGTAGCCCCCATGAAAATTTCAATAGATGGAAAACTCAGCGTGTCACAATGGAACCCTCCTCCAGAAAATCAATATGGCAGCCCCCATGAAAATTTCATCAGACGGAACACACAGAGTAACACAATGGAACCCTCCACGAGAAAATCAATATGGCAGCCTCCATGAAAATTTAAATAGACGGAACACTCAGTGTGTCTCAATGGAACCCTTTAGCAGACATGGATGATGATATCACAATGGGCCATTGCTGTTATTCTCCTTGACGGCAGCCATTTTACTTCATTCTTTAGTCAGGTTTGGATGTGTGCATATCAACATGTGAGGATAATTTTATATGACTCAGCATATCATGTCTGCTTGCTGGAAGATATGATTAATCCAAAAATATGCTGTTGTGAAAATTGGAATACTGCTCAGCGTATTTTTGCAATCCCAGAAAAAACAAGCCTTCCTACCTGTTTTTGATGGTATAGCCACTGTAGGGGGTTAGCTCTTCACCGGGGGTCATTCTCACAGATACGCCTTTAGGACACCAGGTTTCAGGTCCAAACAGTGTATTTATTGTGCACACTCCAACCAATACATGTCATCATGAAGTCGCAGCTTCACCTAACACATGTGACATCCACATAAAATAATAAACACTCGCCCGTCCAGGCTCTAACTGAACATAAAGTTTCCTGACTCAACTAGGTCCCAGTTCACACCCTGTGAACTCATGCAGCTTTTTCAGCCAATGTCCCACAGCCTCCTGGCTGTACAGAGCACAGTACGCCCACTGTCTCCAGTTCAGTATTTCTTGTGGGGGATTGGGGCTCAGTAGTCTGCCTGACTATGGCCCTGCGACCCTCCCAGGCGTCGCTGCATCCCCCAACTCCAGGCTATCTCCCAGCCTTGTGGTTCCTCAGCCTAGCCCAGCAGAGACCACACAGACAGAACCTCCAGGCCTCTGTCCACAGGTAACACACTACCCCCTCTCTGACACTCTGGGAGGTGCCTTATGCCAGGCTGATTACCTCCAGCTTCTCTCACCTGTGGTGGAACAGGGGTGTGGACCGCACTATCCACCCCTTCCTTGCCTCTAACCTGAGTGAGACCTGTCACTGTCTCACACCACTTAAACTTCGAGAGTTCTCTTTGGGCCAGCTGTTTTAACACTGGGGAAAAGAAGATGCCACCGATGGTGTTAAGCCTTTTATGGTCATTGTTTCTTTGCCACTATAATGCAGGGTCAGGTCAGTTCAGCATCTGCAACTCACCAACGGACATGGGACATCAAATCTTTTAAGGAGTTTTGTCTAGGTTAGATTGAAAATGCACCTTTCTGTCCAATCAACCTTCTGTGCTAGTACCGAATGTCCTTAGCATCACTGCACCTGCCCTATCTGGTCCAGGAATTCATAAGCAGGATCCCGCCCAGTATTCCAGTGTGGCTACAATCAGTATTGCTCAAACATTTGATATCTTTCTTCCTGAATAACATTGTTATAATATAAACTCTTACCAACTGTGCAAATTTATTGAGTTGCAAGCGCTTTATAACTGCAAATTAAAATGGCAGCCTCCAACAAAACAAGATGGTAGCCCCCATGAAAATTTCAATAGATGGAAAACTCAGCGTGTCACAATGGAACCCTCCTCCAGAAAATCAATATGGCAGCCCCCATGAAAATTTCAATAGACGGAACACACAGCGTAACACAATGGAACCCTACTCGAGAAAATCAACATGGCAGCCTCCATGAAAATTTAAAAAGACGGAACACTCAGTGTGTCACAATGGAACCCTTTAGCAGACATGGATGATGATATCACAATGGGCCATTACTGTTTTTCTCCCTGACGGCAGCCATTTTACTTCATTCTTTAGTCAGGTTTGGATGTGTGCATATCAACAGGTGAGGATAATTTTATATGACTCAGCAAATCATGTCTGCTTGCTGGAAGATATGATTAATCCAAAAATATGCTGTTGTAAAAATTAGAATACTGCTCAGCGTATTTTTGCAATCCCAGAAAAAAACAGCCTTCCTACCTGTTTTTGATGGTATAGCCACTTAAACTTCGAGAGTTCCCTTTGGGCCAGCTGTTTTAACACTGGGGGAAGAAGATGCCACCGATGGTGTTAAGCCTTTTATGGTCATTGTTTCTTTGCCACTATAATGCAGGGTCATATCAGTTCAGCATCTGCAACTCACCAACGGACATGGGACATCAAATCTTTTAAGTAGTTTTGTCTAGGTTAGATTGACAATTCACCTTTCTGTCCAATCAACCTTCTGTGCTAGTACCGAATGTACTTAGCATCTCTGCACCTGCCCTATCTGGTCCAAGAATTCATAAGCAGGATCCCGCCCAGTATTCCAGTGTGGCTACAATCAGTATTGCTCAAACATTTGATATCTTTCTTCCTGAATAACATTGTTATAATATAAATTCTTACCAACTGTGCAAATTCATTGAGTTGCAAGCTCTTTTTAACTGCAAATCGAAATGGCAGCCTCCAGCAAAACAAGATGGTAGCCCCCATGAAAATTTCAATAGATGGAAAACTCAGCGTGTCACAATGGAACCCTCCTCCAGAAAATCAAAATGGCAGCCCCCATGAAAATTTCAATAGACGGAACACAAAGCGTAACACAATAGAATCCTCTTTGAGAAAATCAATATGGCAGCCTCCATGAAAATTTTAATAGACGGAACACTCATTGTGTCAAAATGGAACCCTTTAGCAGACATGGATGATGATATCACAATGGGCCATTGCTGTTTTTCTCCCTGACGGCAGCCATTTTACTTCATTCTTTAGTCAGGTTTGGATGTGTGCATATCAACAGGTGAGGATAATTTGATATGACTCAGCATATCATGTCTGCTTGCTGGAAGATATGATTAATCAAAAAATATGCTGTTGTGAAAATTAGAATACTGTTCAGCGTATTTTTGCAATCCCAGAAAAAACAAGCCTTCCTACCTATTTTTGATGGTATAGCCACTTAAACTTCGAGAGTTCCCTTTGGACCAGCTGTTTTAACACTGGGGGAAGAAGATGCCACCGATGGTGTTAAGCCTTTTATGGTCATTGTTTCTTTGCCACTATAATGCAGGGTCAGGTCAGTTCAGCATCTGCAACTCACCAACGGACATAAGACCTCAAATCTTTTAAGGATTTTTGTCTAGGTTAGATTGACAATGCACCTTTCTGTCCAATCAACCTTCTGTGCTAGTACCGAATGTCCTTAGCATCACTGCACCTGCCCTATCTGGTCCAGGAATTCATAAGCAGGATCCCGCCCAGTATTCCAGTGTGGCTACAATCAGTATTGCTCAAACATTTGATATCTCTCTTCCTGAATAACATTGTTATAATATAAATTCTTACCAACTGTGCAAATTCATTGAGTTGCAAGCTCTTTTTAACTGCAAATCAAAATGGCAGCCTGCAGCAAAACAAGATGGTAGCCCCCATGAAAATTTCAATAGATGGAAAACTCAGCGTGTCACAATGGAACCCTCCTCCAGAAAATCAATATGGCAGCCCTCATGAAAATTTCAATAGACGGAACACACAGCGTAACACAATGGAACCCTCCTCCAAAAAATCAATATGGCAGCCTCCATGAAAATTTTAATAGACGGAACACTCAGTGTGTCACAATGGAAGCCTTTAGCAGACATGGATGATGATATCACAATGGGCCATTGCTGTTTTTCTCCCTGACGGCAGCCATTTTACTTCATTCTTTAGTCAGGTTTGGATGTGTGCATATCAACAGGTGAGGATAATTTGATATGACTCAGCATATCATGTCTATTGCTGGAAGATATGATTAATCCAAAAATATGCTGTTGTGAAATATTAGAATGCTGTTCAGCGTATTTTTGCAATCCCACAAAAGACAAGCCTTCCTACCTGTTTTTGATGGTATAGCCACTTAAACTTCGAGAGTTCCCTTTGGGCCAGCTGTTTTAACACTGGGGGAAGAAGATGCCACCGATGGTGTTAAGCCTTTTATGGTCATTGTTTCTTTGCCACTATAATGCAGGGTCAGGTCAGTTCAGCATTTGAAACTCACCAACGGATATGGGA
Organism: Bufo bufo; assembly: GCF_905171765.1. Taxonomy (NCBI): domain Eukaryota; kingdom Metazoa; phylum Chordata; class Amphibia; order Anura; family Bufonidae; genus Bufo; species Bufo bufo. The sequence continues at coordinate 84,539 of NW_024401192.1, forward strand.
CATCAAATCTTTTAAGGAGTTTTGTCTAGGTTAGATTGACAATGCACCTTTCTGTCCAATCAACCTTCTGTGCTAGAACCGATTGTCCTTAGCATCACTGCACCTGCCCTATCTGGTCCAGGAATTCATAAGCAGGATCCCGCCCAGTATTCCAGTGTGGCTACAATCAGTATTGCTCAAACATTTGATATCTTTCTTCCTGAATAACATTGTTATAATATAAATTTTTACCAACTGTGCAAATTCATTGAGTTGCAAGCTCTTTTTAACTGCAAATCAAAATGGCAGCCTCCAGCAAAACAAGATGGTAGCCCCCATGAAAATTTCAATAGATGGAAAACTCAGCGTGTCACAATGGAACCCTCCTCCAGAAAACCAATTATTGCAGCCCCATGAAAATTTCAATAGACGGAACACACAGCGTAACACAATGGAACCCTCCTCGAGAAAATCAACATGGCAGCCTCCATGAAAATTTAAATAGACGGAACACTCAGTGTGTCACAATGGAACCCTTTAGCAGACATGGATGATGATATCACAATGGGCCATTGCTGTTTTTCTCCCTGACGGCAGCCATTTTACTTCATTCTTTAGTCAGGTTTGGAAGTGTGCATATCAACAGGTGAGGATAATTTTATATGACTCAGCATATCATGTCTGCTTGCTGGAAGATTTAATTAATCAAAAAATATGCTGTTGTGAAAATTGG